>NW_025752235.1:10000-13105 GCF_021184085.1 Oncorhynchus gorbuscha | reverse complement strand
TGTTGAGGAACCATCTCTTCTCCTTCACACCATGTTGAGGAACCATCTCTTCCCTTCACACCATATAGTAGAACCATCTCTTCTCCCTTCACCATGTTGAGGAACCATCTCTTCTCCTTCACCATGTTGAGGAACCATCTCTCTCCCTTCCATGTTCATCTCCCTTCACATCATGTTGAGGAACCATCTCTTCTCCCTTCACATCATGTTGAGGAACCATCTCTTCCCCTTCCCCCTTCATCTCTTCTCCCTTCACCATGTTGAGGAACCATCTCTTCTCCTTCACACCATGTTGAGGAACCATCTCTTCTCCTTCACACCATGTTGAGGAACCATCTCTTCTTCCTTCACACCATGTTGAGGAACCATCTCTTCTCCTTCACACCATGTTGAAGAACCATCTCTTCTCCCTTCACACCATGTTGAGGAACCATCTCTTCTCCCTTCACACCATGTTGAGGGGAACAATCTCTTCTCCTTGAGTAGAGACCATCTCTTCTCCCTTCACCATATGAAGAGGAACCATCTCTTGTCCTTCACACCATGTTGGGGAGACCATCTCTTCTCCCTTCACCATATAGTAGAACCATCTCTTGTCCCTTCACACCATATAGTCATCTCTTGTCCTTCACACCATATAGTGACCATCTCTTCTCCCTTCACCATATAGTAGAACCATCTCTTGTCCTTCACACCATATAGTAGAACCATCTCTTCTCCTTCACACCATATAGTATAGAGACCATCTCTTGTCCCTTCACACCATATAGTAGAACCATCTCTTGTCCTTCACACCATATAGTAGAACCATCTCTTGTCCCTTCACACCATATAGTAGAACCATCTCTTCTCCTTCACCATGTTGAGGAACCATCTCTTCTCCCTTCACATCATGTTGAGGAACCATCTCTTCTCCTTCACACCATGTTGAGGAACCATCTCTTCTCCCTTCACACCATATAGTAGAACCATCTCTTCTCCCTTCACACCATGTTGAGGAACCATCTCTTCTCCCTTCACCATGTTGAGGAACCATCTCTTCTCCCTTCACACCATGTTGAGGAACCATCTCTTCTCCTTCACACCATGTTGAGGAACCATCTCTACTCCCTTCACCATGTTAAGGAACCATCTCTTCTCCTTCACACCATGTTGAGGAACCATCTCTTCTCCCTTCACATCATGTTGAGGAACCATCTCTACTCCCTTCACACCATGTTAAGGAACCATCTCTTCTCCCTTCACACCATGTTGAGGAACCATCTCTTCTCCCTTCACATCATGTTGAGGAACCATCTCTTCTCCCTTCACACCATGTTGAGGAACCATCTCTTCTCCCTTCACACCATGTTGAGGAACCATCTCTTCTCCCTTCACATCATATAGTAGAACCATCTCTACTCCCTTCACATCATGTTGAGGAACCATCTCTACTCCCTTCACATCATATAGTAGAACCATCTCTTCTTCCTTCACATCATGTTGAGGAACCACATCTTCTCCCTTCACATCATATAGTAGAACCATCTCTACTCCCTTCACATCATGTTGAGGAACCATCTCTACTCCCTTCACATCATATAGTAGAACCATCTCTTCTTCCTTCACATCATGTTGAGGAACCACATCTTCTCCCTTCACATCATATAGTAGAACCATCTCTTCTCCCTTCACACTGCTCCTTGGTGGATCTAAAAGCTGTTGCATGGAGTCAAGACTGGAGTTTTTTTTCTTCATCTCCCTCTCTCTTTCTTTCAATTAAAATCAATCAAATACTTTTTGAAGTGAGCTTCATTGGCATGGGGAACCGTATGTTTACATTACCAAAGCAAGTGAAATAAACAATAATCAGAAATGAAGTAAACAAATCAGACATTTTAAATGGTGTCGTATGCAGTCAGGACTGGAGATGAGGTGTTGTATGGAGTCAGGACTGGAGATGAGGTGTTGTATGGAGTCAGGACTGGAGATGAGGTGTTGGATGGAGTCAGGACTGGAGATGAGGTGTTGTATGGAGTCAGGACTGGAGATGAGGTGTTGTATGGAGTCAGGACTGGAGATGAGGTGTTGTATGGAGTCAGGACTGGAGATGAGGTGTTGTATGGAGTCAGGACTGGAGATGAGGTGTTGTATGGAGTCAGGACTGTAGATGAGGTGTTGTATGGAGTCAGGACTGGAGATGAGGTGTAGTATGGAGTCAGGACTGGAGATGAGGTGTTGTACGGAGTCAGGACTGGAGATGAGGTGTTGTATGGAGTCAGGACTGGAGATGAGGTGTTGTATGGAGTCAGGACTGGAGATGAGGTGTTGTATGGAGTCAGGACTGGAGATGAGGTGTTGGATGGACAGTGGAATACAGAACAACAGCCCAGCTGCTGTTATTCTCTGTGATGGATTTCACCTCTTTGGAATCAGCCAGAAACTCAGTTTAGATAATGGGATCCAGCCAGAAACCCAGTTGAGATAATGTAATTGTGGAGATAAACAGAAAAGGGCCATTTGTAAACAGCCACTGGATCTGGCTGATACGGATTTGTAATGTTGGAAACAAAGTATCAGGCAGGAAATTAACGCCAGCAAATAAACATGAAATCAAACTGCAGTTAAAGGGTATTTAAACGGAACAATTATAATTGAGATGTAATAAACAAACCTGTAGATTAAAGTTTGAGAAAAATCATTCTCACCTACACAGATTAATAATCATTCTCACGTACACATATTAATAATGATTCTCACATACACAGATTCAAAATCATTCACACCCACACAGATTAATAGTCATTCATACTCTCAAAGATTAATAATCATTCACTCCCACAGAGATTAATAATGATTCACACTCTCACAGAGATTAATAATGATTCACACTCTCACACAGATTAATAATCATTCACACTCTCACAGAGATTAATAATGATTCACACTCTCACAGAGATTAATAATCATTCACACTCTCACACAGATTAAAAATCATTCACACTCTCACACATCTTAACAATCATTCACACACAGACAGATTAATAATGATTCACACTCTCACAGAGATTAAAAATTATTCATACACACACAGATTTTCTTAACAACAGATTTGATTGTTGATAG
>NW_025752235.1:0-5000 GCF_021184085.1 Oncorhynchus gorbuscha | reverse complement strand
CCAGGTTTTTAATCTCCACCCGGAACAGCCAGAAGAGGACTGGCCCACCCCTCAGAGCCTGGTTCCTCTCTAGGTTTATAAACTCCACCCCTCATAGCCTGGTTCCTCTCTCGGTTTATAATCTCCACCCGGAACAGCCAGAAGAGGACTGGCCACCCCTCATAGCCTGGTTCCTCTCTAGGTTTATAATCTCCACCCCTCATAGCCTGGTTACTCTCCAGGTTTATAATCTCCACCCGGAACAGCCAGAAGAGGACTGGCCACCCCTCATAGCCTGGTTCCTCTCTAGGTTTATAATCTCCACCCCTCATAGCCTGGTTCCTCTCTAGGTTTATAATCTCCACCCTGCACAGCCAGAAGAGGACTGGCCCACCCCTCATAGCCTGGTTCCTCTCTAGGTTTCTAATCTCCACCCTGCACAGCCAGAAGAGGACTGGCCACCCCTCATAGCCTGGTTCCTCTCTAGGTTTATAATCTCCACCCCTCATAGCCTGGTTCCTCTCTAGGTTTATAATCTCCACCCCTCATAGCCTGGTTCCTCTCTAGGTTTATAATCTCCACCCCTCATAGCCTGGTTCCTCTCTAGGTTTATAATCTCCACCCCTCATAGCCTGGTTACTCTCTAGGTTTATAATCTCCACCCCTCATAGCCTGGTTACTCTCTAGGTTTATAGTCTCCACCCCTCATAGCCTGGTTCCTCTCTAGGTTTATAGTCTCCACCCCTCATAGCCTGGTTCCTCTCTAGGTTTATAGTCTCCACCCCTCATAGCCTGGTTCCTCTCTAGGTTTATAGTCTCCACCCCTCATAGCCTGGTTCCTCTCTAGGTTTATAATCTCCACCCCTCATAGCCTGGTTCCTCTCAAGGTTTCTTCCTAGGTTTTGGCCTTTCTAGGGAGTTTTTCCTAGCCACCGTGCTTCTACATCTGCATTGCTTGCTGTTTGGGGTTTTAGGCTGGGTTTCTGTACAGCACTTTGAGATATCAGCTGATGTACGAAGGGCTTTATAAATACATTTGATTTGTTCCAGTGTTTAGTGTCCTGTGTTCTGTTGTGCTTTTGGAAGGCCAAAGTTTCATAAGGACATATCTGAGATGGGGTTTTTTCTCTCCAGGAAATGGGATGTATATCTTTATAGCTATTATCATAGAACTGGAAGGAAATATAGGGGCAACAGCTGATAGAAGGTGGAATCACCATTTCCCAGGAATGTGCTGTACTGTACGTTTGATGCTTTTACAATATCTAGGATCTAGAAGAGAGGTGTGTGTGTGTGTGTGTGTGTGTGTGTGTGTGTGTGTGTGTGTGTGTGTGTGTGTGTGTGTGTGTGTGTGTGTGTGTGTGTGTGTGTGTGTGTGTGTGTGTGTGTCAGATCTTAGAATCTGGGAAACGTTTTCCTTTTCACAACATGACAAAGGGATGATCCATTCTATCAATGGGACTGGACAACAATCCATTCTATCAAAGGGACTGGACTACAATCCATTCTATCAAAGGGACTGGACGACAATCCATTCTATCAAAGGGACTGGACTACAATCCATTCTATCAATGGGACTGGACTACAATCCATTCTATCAAAGGGACTGGACTACAATCGATTCTATCAATGGGACTGGACTACAATCCATTCTATCAAAGGGACTGGACTACAATCCATTCTATCAATGGGACTGGACTACAATCCATTCTATCAAAGGGACTGGACTACAATCCATTCTATCAAAGGGACTGGACGACAATCCATTCTATCAAAGGGACTGGACTACAATCCATTCTATCAATGGGACTGGACTACAATCCATTCTATCAATGGGACTGGACTACAATCCATTCTATCAATGGGACTGGACTACAATCCATTCTATCAATGGGACTGGACTACAATCCATTCTATCAAAGGGACTGGACTACAATCCATTCTATCAATGGGACTGGACTCCAATCCATTCTATCAATGGGACTGGACTACAATCCATTCTATCAATGGGACTGGACTACAATCCATTCTATCAATGGGACTGGACTACAATCGATTCTATCAATGGGACTGGACTACAATCCATTCTATCAAAGGGACTGGACTACAATCGATTCTATCAATGGGACTGGACTCCAATCCATTCTATCAAAGGGACTGGGCGACCATCCATTCTATCAAAGGGACTGGACGACAATCCATTCTATCAAAGGGACTGGACTACAATCCATTCTATCAAAGGGACTGGACGACAATCCATTCTATCAATGGGACTGGACTGCAATCCATTCTATCAAAGGGACTGGACGACAATCCATTCTATCAATGGGACTGGACGACAATCCATTCATTCAAAGGGGCTAGACTACCATCCATTCTATCAATGGGACTGGTCCAAATACTGTCGTCCTGAGTAGAGCTGCACATTCATGTTTATAAAATGGATGGATCTCTTTAGAGAGGGGCATCTTATCAGGGTCACCGTCTACAAACAAGTTTACTCTTTCTATGTTCTGATTGTTTTCCCTCATCTCTCAAGTTTTCACTACAGCCTGTCAGACATCTGAGGAGAGTTGGAGGCCTTTTTTAGTTTTCACTACAGCCTGTCAGACATCTGAGGAGAGTTGGGGGCCTTTTTTAGTTTACACTACAGGCTGTCTGAGGAGAGTTGGGGGCCTTTTTAGTTTACACTACAGGCTGTCTGAGGAGAGTTGGGGGCCTTTTTTAGTTTACACTACAGGCTGTCAAACATCTGAGGAGAGTTGGGGGCCTTTTTTAGTTTACACTACAGGCTGTCTGAGGAGAGTTGTGGGTCTTTTTTAGTTTACACTACAGGCTGTCTGAGGAGAGTTGAGGGCCTTTTTTAGTTTACACTACAGTCTGTCAAACATCTGAGGAGAGTTGGGGGCCTTTTTTAGTTTACACTATAGGCTGTCTAACATATGAGGAGAGTTGGAGGCCTTTTTTAGTTTTCACTACAGGCTGTCAGACATCTGAGGAGAGTTGGGGGCCTTTTTTAGTTTACACTACAGGCTGTCAGACATCTGAGGAGAGTTGGGGGCCTTTTTTAGTTTACACTATAGGCTGTCTAACATATGAGGAGAGTTGGGGCCTTTTTTTAGTTTACACTACAGGCTGTCAAACATATGAGGAGAGTTGGGGGCGTTTTTTATAGTTTACACTACAGGCTGTCTGAGGAGAGTTGGGGGTCTTTTTTAGTTTACACTACAGGCAGTCTGAGGAGAGTTGGGGGCCTTTTTTAGTTTACACTACAGGCTGTCAAACATCTGAGGAGAGTTGGGGGCCTTTTTTAGTTTACACTACAGGCTGTCTGAGGAGAGTTGTGGGTCTTTTTTAGTTTACACTACAGGCTGTCTGAGGAGAGTTGAGGGCCTTTTTTAGTTTACACTACAGTCTGTCAAACATCTGAGGAGAGTTGGGGGCCTTTTTTAGTTTACACTATAGGCTGTCTAACATATGAGGAGAGTTGGAGGCCTTTTTTAGTTTTCACTACAGGCTGTCAGACATCTGAGGAGAGTTGGGGGCCTTTTTTAGTTTACACTACAGGCTGTCAGACATCTGAGGAGAGTTGGGGGCCTTTTTTAGTTTACACTATAGGCTGTCTAACATATGAGGAGAGTTGGGGCCTTTTTTTAGTTTACACTACAGGCTGTCAAACATATGAGGAGAGTTGGGGGCGTTTTTTATAGTTTACACTACAGGCTGTCTGAGGAGAGTTGGGGGTCTTTTTTAGTTTACACTACAGGCAGTCTGAGGAGAGTTGGGGGCCTTTTTTAGTTTACACTACAGGCTGTCAAACATCTGAGGAGAGTTGGGGGCCTTTTTTAGTTTACACTACAGGCTGTCTGAGGAGAGTTGAGGGCCTTTTTTAGTTTACATTACAGGCTGTCAAACATATGAGGAGAGTTGGGGGCCTTTTTTAGTTTACACTACAGGCTGTCTGAGGAGAGTTGGGGTCCTTTTTTAGTTTACACTACAGCCTGTCTGAGGAGAGTTGGAGGTCTTTTTTAGTTTACACTACAGGCTGTCTGAGGAGAGTTGGGGGCCTTTTTTAGTTTACACTACAGGCTGTCAAACATCTGAGGAGAGTTGGGGGCCTTTTTTAGTTTACACTACAGGCTGTCTGAGGAGAGTTGTGGGTCTTTTTTAGTTTACACTACAGGCTGTCTGAGGAGAGTTGAGGGCCTTTTTTAGTTTACACTACAGTCTGTCAAACATCTGAGGAGAGTTGGGGGCCTTTTTTAGTTTACACTATAGGCTGTCTAACATATGAGGAGAGTTGGGGGCCTTTTTTAGTTTTCACTACAGGCTGTCAGACATCTGAGGAGAGTTGGGGGCCTTTTTTAGTTTACACTACAGGCTGTCAGACATCTGAGGAGAGTTGGGGGCCTTTTTTAGTTTACACTATAGGCTGTCTAACATATGAGGAGAGTTGGGGCCTTTTTTTAGTTTACACTACAGGCTGTCAAACATATGAGGAGAGTTGGGGGCGTTTTTTATAGTTTACACTACAGGCTGTCTGAGGAGAGTTGGGGGTCTTTTTTAGTTTACACTACAGGCAGTCTGAGGAGAGTTGGGGGCCTTTTTTAGTTTACACTACAGGCTGTCAAACATCTGAGGAGAGTTGGGGGCCTTTTTTAGTTTACACTACAGGCTGTCTGAGGAGAGTTGAGGGCCTTTTTTAGTTTACACTACAGGCTGTCAAACATATGAGGAGAGTTGGGGGCCTTTTTTAGTTTACACTACAGGCTGTCAGACATCTGAGGAGAGTTGGGGGCCTTTTTTAGTTTACACTACAGGCTGTCAGACATCTGAGGAGAGTTGGGGGCCTTTTTTAGTTTACACTACAGGCTGTCTAACATATGAGGAGAGTTGGGGGCCTTTTTTAGTTTACACTACAGCCTGTCAAACATATGAGGAGAGTTGGGGGCCTTTTTTAGTTTACACTACAGGCTGGCTGAGGAGAGTTGGGGGTCTTTTTTAGTTTACACTACAGGCTG
>NW_025752234.1:0-13107 GCF_021184085.1 Oncorhynchus gorbuscha | reverse complement strand
AAAATCAGAATCATAAAACACGGGACGAGATGTTAAAAACTGTCCATTGTGCCAATAGATGCAATGCACTCGCATGAGATTTGCCGTGATGTTGACAGAGTGGCATGGGAGGTTTATTTTTTAGACTGGGGTAAGATGTCTTTTTTTTTTTTTGGGACACATCCTCAGTAGTGTGCCTTCGAATCAGTGGGTGTTTCGGCCTTTAATCACTAAACACCCTCATCAAAGGTGGCCAGCTAAAGGGTGATCAAGCCTTAGCTTGTGTCCCATGCCCAATTAAGATGTCCCACAGGACTGTGCAAGGCAGGGGCGTCCTCTTCTCTGAGCCAGCCATACAGCTGACCGCATACCTCATATGCCCTCCTCAAGTTGGAGGGATCTGAATTGAGTTCTCAGGTGGGGGTGAGGGGTCATGAAGTTATAGCCCAGCAAGGGTCCTTCCGTTTGATCCAGATCCACTGGCTACCTCTTTCAGCTGCTTGAGAAACTGCTCTGACGGTCTGCCGCAGAGCCTGTCCATGGATTCCAAGTTCTTTCAGCAACCTGATGATGGAAGAAGCCACGAATCCTCTGCATCCCACTTCAACTGGCCAGACTTTTGCATTCCAGCCACGCTGAGTTGCGTCTGCTGCCAACTCTGTGTAACGCAGTTTCTTACGTTCGTAGGCCTCTTCAACAGAGTTTTCCCACGGGACTGTGAGCTCTATGATGTACACAGCCTTTCGTGAAGGGGACCAGAGTACCATGTCTGGCCTAAGGTTGGTAGAAGCAATCTCAGGTGGAAAAATGAGTTGCTGGCCAATATCGACAAGCATCTTCCAGTCCCGGGCCATAGCTAGGTGTCCAGTTTCTGGCTTTGTAGGAGGATACTTGGGCCTTTTCTGTCCCTCCCGGATGAATGTTGTTGTTTTGACGGGATTGCTTGTTTTTGGAGGTAATGAATTGGTTGCACTCCTCTTGGTCTCAAGTGCTGCAGCCAGGCTCTTGAGGACCTGATTGTGCCTCCAGGTGTAGCGGCCTTGTGAGAGGCTGGTCTTGCAACCTGTCATTATATGCCTGAGAGTCGCTGGAGCTGGGCAGAGGGGCAGGTCGAGTCCTCGCCATACCATTGATGTAGATTTTTTGGTGATGGAAGCACATCATAAACAGCTCTTATGATGAAGCTGATGTTGCTTGCCTCCATTTGCCAAAGCTCACTCCAGTTGATCTTTCTCCTCTCCAGGCCTTCCCACCGCGTCCATTGCCCTTGTTTAGCAAGAGAGACAGCCTTTGCACTTCTTGCAGTCTCCTCCTGTCTTCGCACCTCCTCGACCACCAGCTTCCTGCGTTCAGATGTTGTTGCCTTATGGAACGTTGATTTGCTTGCTGCCAGGCCAAAGCCTCCTCTTCCATGCTGGATATTCCCCACAATGTCTTGGTGTCTCAGGGCTGATGTTGCTTGCTGCACAGCATTGGATGATGTCCATTTCCGTCCAGTTTGTAGGGGAGGTGCAGCCTTGCTAATGGTCTGGTCTTTGGAGTCCTTCAATGTCATCTGAAGTCTTACTTTAGAGCACTTGTACTCCTCCGTTAGACTTGTAAGAGGTAGTTCAAGGACCCCTTTGCCATAGAGGCCGATGTTACACAGGCATCATGGGACACCCAGCCATTTCTTCACGTATGAGGTAATGGTTCGCTCCATCTTCTCCACTGTTGTTATTGGGACCTCATAGACGGTGAGTGGCCACATTACCCGGGGGAGAAGTCCAAACTGTAGGCACCAGAGCTTGAGCCTCCCAGGCAGTAGGGTCTTGTTGATGTTCTCAAGACCGTCAGCGATGTCCTGCCTTACTTGCTGCACTTGATCTTTATCCCGGAGGCTTTCGTTGTACCATCTACCCAGGCTCTTGATGGGTTGCTCAGACACCGTTGGTATCGGGTCATCTCCAATGCAGAACCTCACATCTTTAAGCTGTCCCTTGACTATGGAGATGCTTCGAGATTTGCTTGGCTTGATTTTCATCCGTGCCCACTTGATGTTATCCTGCAGTTTTGCAAGTAGCCGCCTGTTGCATGCTGCAGTGGTGGTCAGTGTAGTCATGTCATCCATGTATGCTCGGATAGGTGGGAGACGGAGCCCTTCCTTAGTTCTCTCACCACCGACCACCCATCTCGATGCCCTGATGATGACTTCCATGGCCATAGTGAAGGCCAGAGGAGAAATTGTACAGCCTGCCATTATGCCTACTTCCAAGTGCTGCCATGTTGTTGTGAAGTCAGGTGTTGTGAAACACAATTGCAGGTCTTGGAAATAGGCCTTTACCAGTGTAGTGATGGGTTCTGGTGCGTGGAAAATGTTGAAGGATTCCCAGAGGAGTTCATGGGGAACTGAGCCAAAGGCATTGGCGAAGTCGAGGAAGATGACATAGAGGCCCTCTTGTCCTTCTTAGCTGTTTGGATCTAGTGCCAAATCATACTAGTATGTTCCAGGCAACCAGAGTAACCAGGAATGCCTGCTTCTGTACAGATGTATCAATGTACTTGTTCCTTTCCAGATAAGTGACAGCCTCTGTGCTATTATACTGAAAAGATCTTCCCTTCGACGTTGAGAAGGGAGATTGGTCGGAATTGACTGATGTCTGTCGCATCCTTCTCTTTCGGGATTAGCACACCACCAGCCCTCGCCATGCCTTTGGTATTATTTCCTTCTGCCACACTATCCTCATGAGCCTCCAAAGAAAGCGTAGAACATCCGGGCGTTCTTGTAGAGCTTGTATGGTACTCCATTAGGCCCAGGGAGCCGAGGCCGCTCTTGCTCTTCGGACAACGTTCTCTACTTCCCTCCATTTTGGAGGTCAGTGTCCAGATTGAATTCTGGTGGTTGAATAGGTGGGATGTCATGGGGATGATTATCTGCTCATGCCTTTTCATGTCCTGGTGGACCTTTTCCAGATGTTCTTCCAGTTCAGGCTTTGTAGTTTTTAGGATTCCTTACTTTTCCTTTGCGAAGAGATCTTTGACAAACTTAAAGGGGTTTTTATAGAACCGTGTTCTTGAGTGTTCCTTCTTCCTACGAAGTTTCTTAAGTTTTCTGCTCTTCTATATGCCAGCCGACATTTAATGTCTGCTTGGAGTAGCATGAGACCTTCTCTGCATCAGAGGCCTTCTTCCACTGCTTCCTCATAGCTGCCTTCTCTCTCTGACAAGTATCTTGATCTCCTGCTGTCTCCTAGATTTGGCTGGTGCGGGGAGGTGTCTTGCCACTCTCCTTTCGCTTACGCCAAAGCGCTCTTCTCCGTAGTGGAAGATAACACCTCCCATCCTTTCAAGCTTTTTCTGCTTTTCCTACCTTACACCTAAGATTTTGTCAGGTCGTTGCTGGATTGCTTCCACTCTCTCTTTTCAACGGCTTTGGGCCACTTCACACTCGGTCTGTGCCTCTTGATCTTTCCTCTTTTAGAGGTCTCTGTGGTTGGGTGAGTTCATCCACCGGCATTTCTGTGCTTGTGTTATCCTCCTCAGTTACAGGGGTGCTGATGCTCTGCGAACTTTGGTTTGCGTCCTGTCGCTGTGCTTCATTCGACTGATTTGACTGGCTGCTTTGTAAGAAGTACTGGTCAATGCGAGGTCCCTGTCTCTGCTTCTCTTAACAAGCACCTTTTTCCTCCCCTTTGATGGATCCTTAACCCCTTGCCGATGTTACCCTCCCAACTACAGCTGCACACCTGAAGTGTGTGTCCTGCTGCTGTTATGGTTGTCTCATGTGCTGTGTTCCTACTCGTAGTCGTTCCGTTCCTGGGTCCGTAACCGTGTGATCAGTCGTTGAGCCATCTTGCGCCCAGCTCTGCAGGCTCTAGGGCAGGGGTGTCAAAGTCAAATGGACGGAGGGCCAAATAAAAATTTTAGCACAAGCCGAGGGCCGGACTGTTCGAATGTTCATTGAAAATTTTTTAAATGACGCATTTAGTCTAGTGAACCTAATTGAACCTGAAAACCTAACAAATATATTCCAATATGATCAGATAAATAAAGCAATATTCTCTTATGGCTCTGTCAGTAATCTTTAATTTTCAACAGACACAAAAGACAAATTTCCTTTATATAAAAATCCCCATAACATGAACATTAAATGAAAGAACCGGTATTCAAGGCACCATCAGTAGCCTATATTTTCTATTTTAGCAAAAGTGGGCTAAATTTACTTCAAAGAAAAAAACAATAATAGCAATTTTCTATCATCCACTCAACTGAAATATTTTAAAAATATAATTGGATTGAAATACAATAAAATAAAGTGCAAAAATCTATTAATCAAAAACAACACTTTGTTTAAGGAGAAGTAACATGCAGTGAAAACAAATATTAAACTTTAACTTTTAAACTTGAACTGAGTAAAAACTCTAAATATGTGATTGCACAGTAATGTTCACTTGTTTGAGGTTGAGGTGATACTTGGTGAGTGTCCCATCTTACAAGTTCATCAATGTTGGAATGAGCTCTGAGCTGAGGAAATCCTCAAAAATTGAGTGGAGGTGTTCAGCAGTAAGTCGACTTCTGTGTGATGTTTTGTTCAAGTTCATCAAGAAAACAGTTGTTCACACAGGTATGTGCTGCCAAACATAGACAGCGTTTAGCGCCTGGATGCGCGCTAGCAGGGCATTGTGTCGGGGAGGAAACGGGCGAACTCCGCAGCACCCACTGCCGCATATTTTGCCCTCAGTGCATCATTGCATTGGAGGTCAATCAACTCCATTTGGAGGTTTGGTGGCTGGTGAGCTTTCCACGTCAACAGCAAATGGGTTACCGAGCAGTTCCAACCTGCTTTTTTGTGCTTCAAAGTCCAGCAAATGGTAGTCGAGAAAGTCAGTAGCCAAGCATACCTGTTTATCAGCCAACTGTGCGCTCGGGAACGCACTTTGGCGAAACTCCTTTCATGGTCTGGCAGCTGGGAAAGTGGCTCAAATTTTCTTTCCGCACATCTCGTCTCCCACAGAGTCAGTTTGGTTTTAAATGCCTTCACTGCCCACTGTACATATCAGAGATGACCACGATCGACCCTGCAGCTGCCAGAGTTCATTGCATTCACAGATGACTCGTAATGTCACACAGAAAAGCCATTTCACACACAAACATTTTCGTCTCGGAGTTGTAATTGTCTTTTTCCCTTTGCTGTCCAAGAACAGACAAATCTCCTCACGAAGCTCGAAACATCTTTGAAGCACCTTTCCTGGCTAGCCATCGCACCTTTGCCTTGATAAGGCAAATCACCATGCTCCGTTCTAACTCCGTCAGAAATGCCTTGAACTGGCGGTATTCAACCTTTGGCTCTGATAAAGTTAACTGTGCGCGGATGATGCTCATTACATGCTCCATTTTCAAGGCTTTACCAAACGCTTCCTGGTGTATGATACAATGATAAGCTGTCAGCTCACCTGTCGCGCTTTTCCTCTTGCATCTTTTTCCCATTATCTTTCCATTTGTCCGCTCCTGTGTCCACACATCGCAAGGTGCTCCGTCGGTTGTTAAACCCGAGGATTTTCCCAAGGCAGCTCCATCTCATTTACATCTCAGCCTCTTCATACAAATCATGCCCCGTAGTTGTGCCATGCATAGGACGTAAAGCCAAATACTCCTCTGTCACGCTTAGGCTGGAGTCCACTCCCGCGGATGAGGCTGACAACTGGGCAATGTCAGGGAAATGTCGATTGCTCTCATCCACAGCCAAGAATATGCAATGAAATCTTTTCCCTTTTCAGCTGCTCTTTTAGATTGATGATGGACAACTGGTCTGCTCTCTCGGCAATGGTGTTTCTGCTCAGACTCACATTTTAAAAAGAGTTGCCACTTTTTTCTGGGCAAACTTAGAGTACAAACTTTAATAATCATGCAGTTTTGATGAGAAATCCCCCTCCGTAAATGGCAGGAGCTGATTTAGCGATCTCTTCTGCCAAAAAATAAACTGGCCTTGACAGCAGCCTGGCCTTGTGATTTGGCTTTTTTGAACAGAGCCTGTCAGGGTTGAGGCCTCGTTTTAATTCCTCTGCCTTTCTGTAGCCTTTGTTCCATGTCCATATTCTTGTTTTGTCCGCGTGTTTTCCGTTTCATAATGTCGTCTCAGATTATACTCTTTCAATACCGCCACACTTTCTCCACACAGAAGACACACAGGTTTTCAGCTACCTCCGTGAACAAATACTCCGACTCCACCTTGTTTGAAACCCGGTTCTCAGTGTCCACCTTCCGTTTTGCCATTTTTGATGGGTATCTGAAAGTTAATTTTGCTGTGATGCTGACAGCTGCTGTGCCAATAAATATTGAAATGAAGCAGCCTACTGCTCGGTGCGTCACCGTTGCATTGTGGGAAATGTAGTATTAGTGCGTGTAAAAAGATCTGCGGGCTGCCGGCTTATGCGGTCTGCGGGCCAGTTCTAATAATAAATCAAGATCATCCCAGGGGCCGTAAAGCCTTCGCGTGCGGATATGGTATGAGCCTTGACTTCTGACATATGTGCTCCTAGGGGTATGTTCCTTTGTTGACTTTCAGTAGCACTTAGCGGGTGTCACCAACATACTGGAAACAGCGTCGGAGACTGCCAACATGGGTAGCTAACCCATGACAGCCCCAGTGGGGTCCTATTCCCTCCTGGTCAGCTGTCTCTCCAAGCTGTCACCTGAACTTTCCTATGGCTTGTCAGCTGTCCTTTCCACAGCGAGAGTCACTGGACTGGTCAGATAATCAGAATCATAAAACACGGGACGAGATGTTAACTGTCCATTGTGCCCTAGATGGAATGCACTCGCATGGTTGCCGATAGCGACGAGTGGCATGGGAGGTTTATTTCTTAGACTGGGGTAAGATGTCAATTTTTTTTTTTTGGGACACATCCTCAGTAGTGTGCCTTCGAATCGATGGGTGTTTCGGCCTTTAATCCACTAAAACACCCTCATCAAGGTGGCCAGCTAAGGAGTGATGTAAGCCTTAAAAGCTTGTATTATGCCCAATTAAGATGTCCCACAGGACTGTGCAAGGCAGGGGCGTCCTCTTCTCTGAGCCAGCCATACAGCTGACCGCATACCTCATATGCCCTCCTCAAGTTGGAGGGATCTGAATTGAGTTCTCAGGTGGGGGTGAGGGGTCATGAAGTTATAGCCTGTGCAAGGGTCCTTCCGTTTGATCCAGATCCACTGGCTACCTCTTTCAGCTGCTTGAGAAACTGCTCTGACGGGTTCTGTCGGAGAGCCTGTCCATGGATTCCAAGTTCTTTCAGCAACCTGATGATGGAAAAGCCAGAATCCTCTGCATCCCACTTCAACTGGCCAGACTTTTTGCATTCCAGCCACGCTGAGTTGCGTCTGCTGCCAACTCTGTGTAACGCAGTTTCTTACGTTCGTAGGCCTCTTCAACAGAGTTTTCCCACGGGACTGTGAGCTCTATGATGTACACAGCCTTTCGTGAAGGGACCAGAGTACCATGTCTGGCCTAAGGTTGGTAGAAGCAATCTCAGGTGGAAAAATGAGTTGCTGGCCAATATCGACAAGCATCTTCCAGTCCCGGGCCATAGCTAGGTGTCCAGTTTCTGGCTTTGTAGGAGGATACTTGGGCCTTTTCTGTCCCTCCCGGATGAATGTTGTTGTTTTGACGGGATTGCTTGTTTTTGAGGTAATGAATTGGTTGCACTCCTCTTGGTCTCAAGTGCTGCAGCCAGGCTCTTGAGGACCTGATTGTGCCTCCAGGTGTAGCGGCCTTGTGAGAGGCTGGTCTTGCAACCTGTCATTATATGCCTGAGAGACGCTGGAGCTGGGCAGAGGGGGCAGGTCGAGTCCTCGCCATACCATTGATGTGATTTTTGGTGATGGAAGCACATCATAAACAGCTCTTATGATGAAGCTGATGTTGCTTGCCTCCATTTGCCAAAGCTCACTCCAGTTGATCTTTCTCCTCTCCAGGCCTTCCCACCGCGTCCATTGCCTTGTTTAGCAAGAGAGACAGCCTTTGCACTTCTTGCAGTCTCCTCCTGTCTTCGCACCTCCTCGACCACCAGCTTCCTGCGTTCAGATGTTGTTGCCTTATGGAACGTTGATTTGCTTGCTGCCAGGCCAAAGCCTCCTCTTCCATGCTGGATATTCCCCCACAATGTCTTGGTGTCTCAGGGCTGATGTTGCTTGCTGCACAGCATTGGATGATGTCCATTTCCGTCCAGTTTGTGGGGAGGTGCAGCCTTGCTAATGGTCTGGTCTTTGATCCTTCAATGTCATCTGAAGTCTTACTTTAGAGCACTTGTACTCCTCCGTTAGACTTGTAAAGAGGTAGTTCAAGGACCCCTTTGCCATAGAGGCCCCGATGTTACACAGGCATCATGGGACACCCACCATTTCTTCACGTATGAGGTAATGGTTCGCTCCATCTTCTCCACTGTTATTATTGGGACCTCATAGACGGTGAGTGGCCACATTACCCGGGGAGGAAGTCAAATGTAGGCACCAGAGCTTGAGCCTCCCAGGCAGTAGGGTCTTGTTGATGTTCTCAAGACCGTGGCGATGTCCTGCCTTACTTGCTGCACTTGATCTTTATCCCGGAGGCTTTAAAGTTATACCATCTACCCAGGCTCTTGATGGGTTGCTCAGACACCGTTGGTATCGGGTCATCTCAATGCAGAACCTCACATCTTTAAGCTGTCCTTGACTATGGAGATGTTCGAGATTTGCTTGGCTTGAGTTTTCATCCGTGCCCACTTGATGTTATCCTGCAGTTTTGCAAGTAGCCGCCTGTTGCATGCTGCAGTGGTGGTCAGTGTAGTCATATGTCATCCATGTATGCTCGGATAGGTGGGAGACGGAGCCCTTCCAGTAGTTCTCTCACCACCGACCACCCATCTCGATGCCTGATGATGACTTCCATGGCCATAGTGAAGGCCAGAGGGAGAAATTGTACAGCCTGCCATTATGCCTACTTCCAAGGCGCTGCCATGTTGTTGTGAAGTCAGGTGTTGTGAAACACAATTTGCAGGTCTTTGAAATAGGCCTTTACCAGTGTAGTGATGGGTTCTGGTACGTGGAAAATGTTGAAGGATTCCCAGAGGGAGTTCATGGGGAACTGAGCCAAAGGCATTGAGCCAAGTCGAGGAGAGATGACATAGAGGTCTCTCTTGTCCTTCTTAGCTGTTTGGATCTGGTGCCAAATCATACTAGTATGTTTCAGGCAACCAGAGTAACCAGAGAATGCCTGCTTTCTGTACAGATGTATCAAATGTACTTGTTCCTTTCAGATAAGTGGACAGCCTCTGTGCTATTATACTGAAAAGATCTTCCCTTCGACGTTGAGAAGGGAGATTGAGGTCAGAATTGACTGATGTCTGTCGCATCCTTCTCTTTCGGGATTAGCACACCACCAGCCCTTCGCATGCCTTTTTGGTATTATTTCCTTCTGCCACACTATCCTCATGAGCCTCCAAAGCGTAGAACATCCGGGCGTTCTTGTAGCCAGAGCTTGTATGGTACTCCATTAGGCCCAGGAGCCGAGGCCGCTCTTGCTCTTCGGACAACGTTCTCTACTTCCCTCCATTTTGGAGGTCAGTGTCAGATTGAATTCTGGTGGTTGAATAGGTGGGATGTCATGTGGGATGATTATCTGCTCATGCCTTTTCATCTGGTGGACCTTTTCCAGATGTTCTTCCAGTTCAGGCTTTGTAGTTTTAGGATTCCGCACTTTTCCTTTGCGAAGAGATCTTTGACAAACTTAAAGGGGTTTTTATCAGGGCCGTGTTCTTGAGTGTTCCACTTCTTCTCGAAGTTTCCTTAAGTTTTCTGCTCTTACGCAGGTTGCCAACTCGACATTTAATGTCTGCTTGGGTAGCATGGGACCTTCTCTCTCTGCATCAGGAGCCTTCTTCCACTGCTTCCTCGGCTGCCTTCTCTCTCTGACAAGTATCTTGATCTCCTGCTGTCTCCTAGATTTGGCTGGTGCGGGAGGTGTCTTGCCACTTCTCCTTTCGTTTACGCCAAAGCGCTCTTCTCCGTAGTGGAAGATAATGTCTCCCATCCTTTCAAGCTTTTTCTCTGCTTTTCCTACCTGTTGTTCCAAGATTTTTGTCAGGTCGTTGTTGATTGTTTCCCACTCTCTCTTTTCAACGGCTTTGGGCCACTTCACACTCGGTCTGTGCCCTTTGATCTTTTCCTCTTTTAGAGGTCTCTGTGGTTGGGTGAGTTCATCCACCGGCATTTCTGTGCTTGTGTTATCCTCCTCAGTTACAGGGGTGCTGATGCTCTGCGAACTTTGGTTTGCGTCCTGTCGCTGTGCTTCATTCGACTGATTTGACTGGCTGCTTTGTAAGAAGTACTGGTCAATGCGAGGTCCCTGTCTCTGCTTCTCTAACAAGCACCTTTTCCTCCCTTGATGGATCCTTAACCCCCTTGCCGATGTTACTCCCTCCCAACCACAGCACACACACCTGAAGTGTATTGTCCTGCTGCTATTATGGTTTGTCTCATGTGCTGTGTTCTACTCGTAGTCGTTTCCGTTCCTGGGTCCGTAACACGTGTGATCAGTCGTTGAGCCATCCTGCTTCAATCTCGTGGAGCCTCCTGGGTATGTTCCTTTGGTGACTTTCAGTAGCACTTGAGTGGGTGTCTCCAACATACTGAAACAGCGTCGGAGACTGCCAACATGGGTAAGCTAACCCATGACAGCCCCAGTGGGGGTCTATTCCCTCCGGTCAGCTGTCTCTCCAAGCTGTCACACAGACTTTCCTATGTTGTCAGCTGTCCTTTCACAGCAGTCACTGGACTGGTCCAGATAATCAGAATCATAAAACACGGACGAGATGTTAAAACTGTCCATTGTGCCAATAGATGGAATGCACTCGCATGAGATTTGGCCGTGATGTTGACAGAGTGGCATGGGAGGTTTATTTCTTAGACTGGGGTAAGATGTCAATTTTTATAGTGTCTATGACCACTCTACTGACAACAATACTATAACTAGTGTCTGGACCACTCTACTGACAACAATACTATAACTAGTGTCTATGACCACTCTACTGTCTCCTCTACTGACAACTATACTATAACTAGTGTCTATTGACCACTCTACTGTCTCCTACTGACAACAATACTATAACTAGTGTCTATGACCACTCTCTGTCTCCTCTACTGACAACAATACTATAACTAGTGTCTATGACCACTCTACTGACAACAATACTATAACTAGTGTCTATGACCACTCTACTGACAACAATACTATAACTAGTGTCTATGACCACTCTACTGACAACAATACTATAACTAGTGTCTATTGACCACTCTACTGACAACAACAATACTATAACTAGTGTCTATGACCACTCTACTGACAACAATACTATAACTAGTGTCTATGACCACTCTACTGACAACAATACTATAACTAGTGTCTATGACCAATCTACTGACAACAATACTATACTAGTGTCTATGACCACTCTGCTGACAACAATACTATAACTAGTGTCTATTGACCACTCTACTGGCAACAATACTAACAATGACCACTTATAAACAATACTATAACTAGTGTCTATGACCACTCTACTGACAACAAATACTATAACTAGTGTCTATGACCACTCTACTGTCTCCTTGAATACTATAACTAGTGTCTCTGACCACTCTACTGTCTCCTACTGACAACAATACTATAACTAGTGTCTATGACCACTCTACTGACAACAATACTATAACTAGTGTCTATGACACTCTACTGTCTCCTACTGACAACAATACTATAACTAGTGTCTATGACCACTCTACTGTCTCCTCTACTGACAACAATACTATAACTAGTGTCTATGACCACTCTACTGTCTCCTACTGACAACAATACTATAACTAGTGTCTATGACCACTCTACTGTCTCCTTACTGACAACAATACTATAACTAGTGTCTATGGCCACTCTACTGTCTCCTACTGACAACAATACTATAACTAGTGTCTATGACCACTCTACTGACAACAATACTATAACCTCCACTCTACTGACAACAATACTATAACTAGTGTCTATGACCACTCTACTGTCTACCTATGACCACTCTACTGACAACAATATTATAACTAGTGTCTATGACCACTCTACTGTCTCAATACTCTAGTGCCTGACCACTCTAAGACAATACTATAACTAGTGTCTATGACCACTCTACTGACAACAATACTATAACTAGTGTCTATGACCCTTTACTGACAACAATACTATAGTGTCTATGACCACTCTACTGACAACAATACTATAACTAGTGTCTATGACCACTCTACTGACAACAATACTATAACTAGTGTCTATTGACCACTCTACTGACAACAATACTATAACTAGTGTCTATGACCACTGACCTCCTCTACTGACAACAATACTATAACTAGTGTCTATGACCACTCTACTGACAACAATACTATAACTAGTGTCTAGACACTCTACTGACAACAATATAACTAGTGTCTATGACCACTCTACTGACAACAATACTATAACTGGTGTCTATTGACCACTCTACTGACAATACTTATAACTAGTGTCTATGACCACTCTACTGTCTCCTCTGCAACAATACTATAACTAGTGTCTATGACCACTCTACTGACAACAACAATACTATGACCACTCTACTGACAACAATAATTATTATAACTAGTGTCTATGACCCTCTCTACTGACAACAATACTATAACTAGTGTCTATGACCACTCTACTGACAACAATACTATAACTAGTGTCTATGACCACTCTACTGACAACAATACTATAACTAGTGTCTATGACCACTCTACTGACAACAATACTACTAACTAGTGTCTATTGACCACTCTACTGACAACAATACTATAACTAGTGTCTGATTGACCAATCTACTGACAACAATACTATAACTGGTTTCTATGACCACTCTACTGAAACAATACTATAGTGTCTATGACCACTCTACTGACAACAATACTATAGTGTCTATGACCACTCTACTGACAACAATACTATAACTAGTGTCTATGACCACTCTACTGACAACAATACTATAACTAGTGTCTATGACCACTCTACTGACACAACAATACTATAACTGGTGTCTATGACCACTCTACTGACAAACAATA
>NW_025752233.1:0-13107 GCF_021184085.1 Oncorhynchus gorbuscha | reverse complement strand
ACACAAGGCTCTCAGCTTCCCTCCTCTTACACTAGAGGTATATACTACAGACACACCTCGCCATTCACTATTACCACAAGGCTCTCAGCTTCCCTCCTCTTACACTAGAGGTATATACTACAGACACACCTCGCCATTCACTATTACCACAAGGCTCTCGGCTTCCCTCCTCTTACACTAGAGGTATATACTACAGGCACACCTCGCCATTCACTATTACCACAAGGCTCTCAGCTTCCCTCCTCTTACACTGAGGTGCCTACTACTGGGCACACCTCGCTGACTGCTCATACCACAAGGCTCTCTTCCCTCCTCTTACACTGAGGTACTCTTCTACTACAGCACACATATGCATTCACCTATTACCACAAGGCTCTCAGCTTCCTCCTCTTACACTAGAGGTATATACTACAGACACACCTCGCCATTCACTATTACCACAAGGCTCTCAGCTTCCCTCCTCTTACACTAGAGGTATATACTACACACACACCTCATCTCTTCCACATCTCTCTCCTCCAGGGTATTGCGGATGACCAGGTAGACCTGCGTAGAGAGATAGCCTTCAACCTGTCAATCATCTACCAGGCCAGTGGAAACACTGAGATGGTACGACACCTCATCAACACATACTTCACTGTATAATGACCTATCAGGTCCTCTATACTGAACTGTATAATGACCTATCAGGTCCTCTATACTGAACTGTATAATGACCTATCAGGTCCTCTATACTGAACTGTATAATGACCTATCAGGTCCTCTATACTGAACTGTATAATGACCTATCAGGTCCTCTATACTGAACTGTATAATGACCTATCAGGTCCTCTATACTGAACTGTATAATGACCTATCAGGTCCTCTATACTGAACTGTATAATGACCTATCAGGTCCTCTATACTGAATCCGGTACATAATGACCTCTGTATAATGACCTATCAGGTCCTCTATACTGAACTGTATAATGACCTATCAGGTCCTCTATACTGAATAATGACCTATCAGTATAATAATGACCTATCAGGTCCTCTATACTGAACTGTATAATGACCTATCAGGTCCTCTATACTGCACTGTATAATGACCTATCAGGTCCTCTATACTGGTCTGTATAATGACCTATCAGGTCCTCTATACTGGTCTGTATAATGACCTATCAGGTCCTCTATACTGAACTGTATAATGACCTATCAGGTCCTCTATACTGAACTGTATAATGACCTATCAGGTCCTCATTACTGAACTGTATAATGACCTCTGTATAATGACCTATCAGGTCCTCATTACTGAACTGTATAATGACCTATCAGGTCCTCTATACTAGACTGTATAATGACCTATCAGGTCATCTATACTGAACTGTATAATGACCTATCAGGTCCTCATTACTGAACTGTATAATGACCTATCAGGTCCCATGTGATGTGTATTAGGAGACATAATTGATGGCATAAAATAGTGTTTTCCCAAATATGTTTTTCTGCAGCGGTGGCATAGTTAGTGTAGTGGGTGTGGCCAATGACACGGTCTCTCCGACCGAAAATGAGCAGAGATATTTTGGTGTTTTAAAGCTAATTTCCTGCAAATTTACACATTTTGTCATGGTGCTAAGAGAAAAATGCTTAGTTTAAAATGTCCTTCAATTCTACACATTTTGCTGTGGCTTATGCCTTGTTCTTATGCTATCTGAATGACTCAAACAGTATAACAAAATCAATGGGGGCCCCATGACATGATATTTGGGGAATTTTTTTATTCTCCCTGACTAGTTTTTATTTTGGTGATTTATATTTTTTGTTCTCAAAGATAATCTTTGTACGGCAGCGCCAGCTGTGCCACCAGAGACTCTGGGTTCGCGCCCAGGCTCTGTCGTAACCGGCCGCGACCGCGAGGTCTGTGGGGCGATTGGCCTAGCGTCGTCCGGGTTAGGGAGGGCTTGGTCGGTAGGGATATCCTTGTCTAATCGCGCACCAGCGACTCCTGTGGCGGGCCGGGCCCAGTGCGCGCTAACCAAGGTTGCCAGGTGCACGGTGTTTCCTCTGACACATTGCTGCGGCTGGCTTCCGGGTTGGATGCACGCTGTGTTAAGAAGCAGTGCGGCTTGTTTGGGTTGTGTATCGGAGGACGCATGACTTTCAACCTTCGTCTCTCCCGAGCCCGTACAGGAGTTGTAGCGATGAGACAAGATAGTAGCTACTAAACAATTGGACACCATGAAATTGGGGAGAAAAAGGGGTCAAATAAATAAAAATATTTTAAAAAATATAATCTTTAAAAAAAAAATATCTCTCTGTTAGCTTTTCTACATAGAAATATATATATATATATATATATATATATATAGTTTTCTGGGGGGAGTGGCAGCACAGGCCGCCACTGCTAAATGCATATAGGGGAAACACTGTAATGTCATGTGATGTCCTGACCTATACCATAGGAATGTGATTACACTGTAGGATGTGTAGGAAGTCATACCGTAGGAATACTAGATGTATCCAGGGGTCACATTTAAAATCACGCCAGTCGGTTACATCCTGTTCCACAGCCTTGCTAAAAAACTGTCTAAAGATGTAAAAATGGAAACATGTTTTGTATATGTTGTTGTCAACAACACCTCATGTTTACTCTGACTTGTGTACATATATTTTGTAGAATAATGTATTTGAATACACTGAAATAAAACAAATCGGTTTATTAACCATTTGTGGTGCCTTTTATTATTTTTTAACCTGACCCAGAAGCCTGATATTGTTGGAAAACATCTGACTGGCTCCTTTGTTTTGCTACAGGGATTATAAAAGGGAGATTGACCAAATCCCTCCGTCCATCTCTCTACCATCTGCTAACATCTTGTCCCTGCTACCTCATAGTGTTAGTGATACATCTAGCCTACTTTCATCCACTATGCTCGTGTACTGACTGATGCCGCTGGTCCAAACAACGTTATGCCGCGCACCGCTGGGACCAGACAAAGCTTTTTTAGAAAGTTCTTCAACGCGATTCAAGGGTTGAAAAGTGTTGGATTTTAATATCTCGATATGCTGACACCGTTCCTGACCTGTCACCAAGGAGATGCTGGCAAAAACAGGGACCGTATTCACTCGTTGCTGCCACAGGAGCGAAACAGTGCAGCGGATATGGGGCTTTGGGCCACTAAGAGAAGAGGAGCGCTTTCTTTACTGCAGACTGGCACGTCAAGTAACGGTTCGGTAGAACCGAACGGAGTTTATCCACCAATGCTATGAAATCTAACAGATGACATATCGCAACCTCGGATCGAGAACCAGATTTTTACGGCTGACATTTGACAGACGGGAGACTGGAAGGGGAGCGGAAGGGAGCGACACTGCCGCCGCGAAAGAGCGCTGGATCACGGCTGGGAGTCCACAGACCGTCGGTGCGGCCCGTGTCGATCTGTCGTCCATGATCAGACGTCGGGAAATAAACATGTAGCTAGCTACTGCTACTTGGTTATAGTACATATAATTCACCCTAAATAAGAACACGGGAAAGCGGGCTTACCGTGTCGATTACGGTACGGTGTTCCACGTTATTTTTGACGGTAAGTGAGGTGTACTTACATAATGGGTACTGGGTTTTTCGCTGGGATTTGCTGTTATTGTTTTCATCCCGGGAACTCGCGAGCTGGGCTTGACACGGAAAGTGATGTTAAGGACCGGTTGACAGCCAAATACGTTTAGGTATCCAGGCTAGAGTGGGCGATAATACACTTAACAAATGTGGATATTTATATTTCTTTAAGAAATGAGTTCAACCTCATAATAACAATGTAATCGTTGAACGGGTTTTAAAATGATCTCAGTATAGGCCTGTGGTCTAGTAGTGTAAAACTGTCCGTTGGTGCCTGTGACGCTTTGTGTCAGTATTTAGTGACTAGTGTAATGCCATGTTGATATATGACAATGCATCATGTATGGTCTACATTTGCAGCGGCCCACCAACTACTTGTTGTGATAGCCTATAATATGTTTCTGAGGGAACATGTTAGTCAGAAATAAATCCCTTATTTCTCGATGTTTACGTATGAACAGATAGAAAACGATTGCAATATGGGTGTTTCAAGTAATGGTGTGGTCAGAACGGCCTGGTTTCTTTGTCTAACCCAATAACAGCAGGGCCTGGGATTCATCTCATATTTCCTCATCTCTAATTGGCTCAATAAGTCCTAACTCACAGACACCATAGTAATAGAGTTAAACATGAACTACTTCTGTGCAACGTGTGTGTGTGTGTGTGTGTGTGTGTGTGTGTGTGTGTGTGTGTGTGTGTGTGTGTGTGTGTGTGTGTGTGTGTGTGTGTGTGTGTGTGTGTGTGTGTGTGTGTGTGTGTGTGTGTGTGTGTGTGTGTGTGTGTGTGTGTGTGTGTGTACACACCAGTTTACTGAGATCATAGAGGAACACAGTGGGGGCTCGCCAGGGAGTCAGCGGACCTATACGTTTTGAGTGGGAGCTCGTGGCCAAACTATGTGAAATGTATTTTCAGTTCTAAACTAATGGTAGAGGCTCTGTATTGCAGAGGCCTATTCATGTCCTTCATAGGGTTGGAGCTGGATATTACACTGGACATCATGTACATGAGACCTTAAAGGGGCTGGACTGGGAGTCCAGAAATAACTGCTGGTATGTGAGGGAGAACAATGATGTAGCCTAGGCAACACACACACATAAACAATGCAGCTAGCTTCCTGTCCACAGCTCAGAGCCCTGCCCATAACATTCCATCCTGTGCCACTGGCCGGGAACTTCCGAACTCTAGGCCAAACGGCACCTTATTTCAATGAGAGTGCAATTACTTTTGACCAGCCGCCCCATAAGGCTCTGGTCAAAAGTAGTGCACTACATAGGAATAGTGTGCCATTTAGGTTGCATCCTCCTATCTGTGTTGTTGTTGACCAACTGAATATAATACCAGTCATTCCGTCTCCCACTGGCTGTCCACTTTGCTCTCTTATATTCACTGTCCCTAAACACAGTGATTCCATGGATCACCATGTAGCTCTGTTAACACACCTGACCTGTAGCTATGTTAACACAACTTACCTGTTAATACACCTGACCTGTAGCTCTGTTAACACACCTGACCTGTAGCCTGTTAACACACCTGACCTGTAGCTCTGTTAACACAACTCTGTTAACACACCTGACCTGTAGTTCTGTTAATACACCTGACCTGTAGTTCTGTTAATACACCTGACGTAGCTCTGTTAACACACCCACCCAGTTACCCTGTAACTCTGGTTAAACACCTGACCTGTTAATACACCTGACCTGTAGCTCTGTTAACACACCTGACCTGTAGCTCTGTTAACACACCTGACCTGTAGCTCTGTTAACACACCTGACCTGTAGTTCTGCTTAATTCTGTTACACCTGACCTGTAGCTCTGTTAACACAACTTACCTGTAACTCTGTTAACACACCTGACCTGTTAATACACCTGACCTGTAGCTCTACACACCTGACCTGTAGTTCTGTTAACACACCTGACCTGTAGCTCTGTTAACACACAACTTACCTGTAACTCTGTTAACACACCTGACCTGTAGCTCTGTTAACACACCTGACTTGTAGCTCTGTTACGCACCTGACCTGTAGCTCTGTTAATACACCTGACCAGTAGTTCTGTTAACACACCTGACCTGTAGCTCTGTTAAAACACCTGACCTGTAGCTCTGTTAATACACCTGACCTGTAGTTCTGTTAACACACCTGACCTGTAGCTCTGTTAACACACCTTACCTGTAGTTCTGTTAACACACCTGACCTGTAGCTCTGTTAACACACCTGACCTGTAGCTCTGTTAACACACCTTACCTGTAGTTCTGTTAACACACCTGACCTGTAGCTCTGCTAACACACCTGACTTGTAGCTCTGCTAACACACCTGACCTGTAGCTCTGCTAACACACCTGACCTGTAGCTCTGCTAACACACCTGACCTGTAGCTCTGCTAACACACCTGACCTGTAGCTCTGTTAACACACCTGACCTGTAGCTCTGTTAACACACCTGACCTGTAGCTCTGTTAATACACCTGACCTGTAGCTCTGTTAATACACCTGACCTGTAGCTCTGTTAATACACCTGACCTGTAGCTCTGTTAATACACCTTATCTGTAGCTCTGTTAATACACCTGACCTGTAGCTCTGTTAATACACCTGATCTGTAGTTCTGTTAACACACCTGATCTGTAGCTCTGTTAACACACCTGACCTGTAGTTCTGTTAATACA
This sequence comes from Oncorhynchus gorbuscha, assembly GCF_021184085.1. Classification (NCBI taxonomy): domain Eukaryota; kingdom Metazoa; phylum Chordata; class Actinopteri; order Salmoniformes; family Salmonidae; genus Oncorhynchus; species Oncorhynchus gorbuscha. Next base: position 6,850 of record NW_025752233.1, on the reverse strand, counting down.
CCTTAACCACAACCCAACACCCAGGTGACTGGGGCCTACTGCCTGGCTGCCTCTGCTTTTCTCTTGAACTTATGACCTAATTTCCTGTAAGCGGAGAGAATAGAGGAGGGTTGTTTTTAGTACTTTAGTCAACAATATTGTCACATAACGCCAGTGTATTTTGGGAATGGCACCTGCCTGTGGTTGAATCCAAAACCAGAGGGTAGACAGGAGGAGAGGGAGAATCTTATGGTACCTAACCTAACATTACTACACTATAACCTCAACTGTTCTAGACACCTATCACTTCATACACACACAAACACACCCATATCGCATCGCTCTCTCTACCATCCTATCTCTGCCTCATGTGGAAACGGTTTTGTAGGCTACATCTCAGATATCTCCATACCACCTTCGCTGTGCCAGCCCTTTAAGAGCTCTCCTCTCTGTACAGTGCTACCTCGCCCTCTTTCACTTATTCTCTCTCTCTCTCTCTCTCTCTCTCTCTCTCTCTCTCTCTCTCTCTCGCTGCCTACTCCCTCCTCTCCCTCTCTCTCTCTCTCTCTCTCGCTGCCTGCTCCCTCCTCTCTCCTCTTCCTCCCATACTACCTTCATCCCTCCCTCCTTTCTCAGTGTAATCTCCTGACAGGGTGATTAGGGAATGTAAACCCTGTATGCCTGAAGCTTGAAGCTGATTGGATGACAGTTGGCTGTCTCTCTCTCTCTCTCTCCCTCCCTCTCTCTCTCCTCTAGGCTCTAGACAGGTCCCCAATCCCTGGATCACTCTCTCTCTCTCTGAGCCTGGTCCAATCCTGATCCCTCCTCCTTTTAATTGAGATTCACTAGTCTACCCCTGTATGAGCATCCCCACCGTGACCTGAGGTGACAGGACAGAAAAGGACAGGACAGAAAAGGACAGGGCAGGACAGGATAAGGCAGGACAGAAAAGGACAGGGCAGGACAGGATAAGGTAGGACAGAACAGGTCAGGGAAACCCACATATCTCCATACCTGTCTCTGTGCCAAGTCTGACAACCTGATCTCAGTACCTTGAAGGCAGTAGTCTGACAACCTGATCTCAGTACCTTGAAGGCAGTAGTCTGACAACCTGATCTCAGTACCCAGAAGGCAGTAGTCTGACAACCTGATCTCAGTACGCTGAAGGCAGTAGTCTGACAACCTGATCTCAGTACCCTGAAGGCAGTAGTCTGACAACCTGATCTCAGTACCCAGAAGGCAGTAGTCTGACAACCTGATCTCAGTACCCTGAAGGCAGTAGTCTGACAACCTGATCTCAGTACCCTGAAGGCAGTAGTCTGACAACCTGATCTCAGTACCCAGAAGGCAGTAGTCTGACAACCTGATCTCAGTACCCTGAAGGCAGTAGTCTGACAACCTGATCTCAGTACCCAGAAGGCAGTAGTCTGACAACCTGATCTCAGTACCCTGAAGGCAGTAGTCTGACAACCTGATCTCAGTACCCTGAAGGCAGTAGTCTGACAACCTGATCTCAGTACCCAGAAGGCAGTAGTCTGACAACCTGATCTCAGTACCCTGAAGGCAGTAGTCTGACAACCTGATCTCAGTACCCTGAAGGCAGTAGTCTGACAACCTGATCTCAGTACCCAGAAGGCAGTAGTCTGACAACCTGATCTCAGTACCCTGAAGGCAGTAGTCTGACAACCTGATCTCAGTACCCAGAAGGCAGTAGTCTGACAACCTGATCTCAGTACCCTGAAGGCAGTAGTCTGACAACCTGATCTCAGTACCCTGAAGGCAGTAGTCTGACAACCTGATCTCAGTACCCAGAAGGCCGTAGTCTGACAACCTGATCTCAGTACCCAGAAGGCAGTAGGTGTGGCTGGTAGTATAGAGTTGTAGTGATATGGCACCTTTATTTTACAACACATAGATGACCAGGTGCTTAATAAGAAATAAGCTGGTAACATGCTTACATTGTAACATAGTAATAACCTAGACTACTACTGGTTTGTTAAGTAGCCTTGTCTGAGCCAGAACCTCTCTTCTCTGTTTCTTATAGCAGATACAAAGCCACAGTACCAGTGGAACTACAACATCCCGGACAGGAATAGATGAACTCAGGTATTTATTTATACATTCCATTAGTGAGCCAAGTCATCTCCTATCAGAATGTTCAAACATTACACATAGAAATGTAGACATCTGTGATGAAGTTTTAAGAAAGAGCATGTGACTGTGTGTTGGAAGTCTGAACTGTGTGTATGTGTGTGTTTTTTCAGGTGTGTGTGTGTGTGTGAGTGTGTGTGATCACTGCGTACACAGGAAGGGGTCAAGGAAAGGCCCATGTTGGTGTTTTCCTCTCTCTGGACTAGACAGGACGACGTGTCGGCAATGTTGCTGACAATTGAGCTCCATGTTCTGGGCTGTTTTAGGAGGGCTGAGTGGGTCATGTCAGGAGAAGAAGTACACACTCATGTGTGGTGTGAGTGTGTGCTTTTGCTGTGGTATAAATAGCAGTAACAGTTAGTTATTTATAACCAGGACAGTCACACTAACTGTTGTATTGGTCATGTTGTTATAACCAGGACAGTAACAGTTAGTTATTTATAACCAGGACAGTAACACTAACTGTTGTATTGGTCATGTTGTTATAACCAGGACAGTAACACTAACTGTTGTATTGGTCATGTTGTTATAACCAGGACAGTAACACTAACTGTTGTATTGGTCATGTTGTTATAACCAGGACAGTCACACTAACTGTTGTATTGGTCATGTTGTTATAACCAGGACAGTCACACTAACTGTTGTATTGGTCATGTTGTTATAACCAGGACAGTAACAGTTAGTTATTTATAACCAGGACAGTACCACTAACTGTTGTGTTGGTGTGGATGGTGTGTAGACTACAACACCATATTGGATGGTGTATAGACTACAACAGGATATTGGATGGTGTGTAGACTACAACAGGATATTGGATGGTGTGTAGACTACAACAGGATATTGGATGGTGTGTAGACTACAACAGGATATTGGATGGTGTGTAGACTACAACAGGATATTGGATGGTGTGTAGACAACAACAGGATATTGGATGGTGTGTAGACTACAACAGGATATTGGATGGTGTGTAGAGTACAACAGGATATTGGATGGTGTGTAGACTACAACAGGATATTGGATGGTGTGTAGAGTACAACAGGATATTGGATGGTGTGTAGACTACAACAGGATATTGGATGGTGTGTAGAGTACAACAGGATATTGGATGGTGTGTAGACTACAACAGGATATTGGATGGTGTGTAGACTACAACAGGATATTGGATGGTGTGTAGAGTACAACAGGATATTGGATGGTGTGTAGACTACAACAGGATATTGGATGGTGTGTAGACTACAACAGGATATTGGATGGTGTGTAGACGACAACACCATATTGGATAAGGGGCGGCAGCGTAGCCTAGTGGTTAGAGTGTTGGACTAGTAACCGAAAGGATGCAAGTTCAAATCCCCGGGCTGACAAGGTACAAATCGTTCTGGCGTTCTGCCCCTCAGTTAACCCACTGTTCCTAGGTCGTCATTGAAAATAAGAACTTGTTCAAGCATTTCGCTATACTCGCATTAACATCTGCTAACCATGTGTATGTGACAAATACAATTTGATTTGATTTGAACAGGATATTGGATGGTGTGTAGACTACAACAGGATATTGGATTGGTTGGGTAGGGAGGTGAAGGTAGGGGAGATGCCCTGGTCTCTCTGCCCTGGCCGGGGTCTTCAGGAGGTTGGTCCTCTCGTGTGTCTCTCTGCCCTGGCTGGCATCTTCAGGAGGTAGGTCCTCTCGTGTGTCTCTCTGCCCTGGCTGGCATCTTCAGGAGGTAGGTCCTCTCGTGCGTCTCTCTGCCCATTAGGAGTGAGGGGTGTCAGATCATTAGCTAATGGTGTTTGACAGACAGACAGCCCTGCACTGATACTGATAGGAGGTTGAGACGGTGCAGGACAGAACCAGAGGTTACGTGTTTGTGTGTCGACCCAGTCCAGTTACAAAGCCCTCTGTTCAGAGCAGTTAGATTGATGTGGCCAGATTACAGTACATTTAATGCCACAGGTGAGTTTTTGTGTTTGTGTGTGTGGGGGGGTTTGCGTGTGTGTGTGTGTTTACCATCGTGACCACAGGGTTATCCTCTTCCCTGATTTTAACTGACTCTGGTTAGAGGTTATCCTCCTCCCTGATTTAACTGTTTAGAGGTTATCCTCCCCCATGATTTAACTGGTTAGAGGTTATCCTCCCCCATGATTTAACTGGTTAGAGGTTATCCTCCTCCCTGATTTAACTGGTTAGAGGTTATCCTTCTCCCTGATTTAACTGGTTAGAGGTTATCCTTCTCCCTGATTTAACTGACTCTGGTTAGAGGTTATCCTCTTCCCTGATTTAACTGACTCTGGTTAGAGGTTATCCTCCTCCCTGATTTAACTGGTTAGAGGTTATCCTTCTCCCTGATTTAACTGGTTGGAGGTTATCCTCCTCCCTGATTTAACTGACTCTGGTTAGAGGTTATCCTCCTCCATGATTTAACTGGTTAGAGGTTATCCTCCTCCCTGATGTAACTGGTTAGAGGTTATCCTTCTCCCTGATTTAACTGGTTAGAGGTTATCCTTCTCCCTGATTTAACTGGTTAGAGGTTATCCTTCTCCCTGATTTAACTGACTCTGGTTAGAGGTTATCCTCCTCCCTGATTTAACTGACTCTGGTTAGAGGTTATCCTCTTCCCTGATTTAACTGACTCTGGTTAGAGATTATCCTCCTCCCTGATTTAACTGACTCTGGTTAGAGGTTATCCTCCTCCCTGATTTAACTGGTTAGAGGTTATCCTCCTCCCTGATTTAACTGACTCTGGCTAGAGGTTATCCTCTTCCCTGATTTAACTGACTCTGGTTAGAGGTTATCCTCCTCCCTGATTTAACTGGTTAGAGGTTATCCTCCCTGATTTAACTGACTCTGGTTAGAGGTTATCCTCCCTGATTTAACTGACTCTGGTTAGAGAGGTTATCCTCCTCTGATTTAACTGGTTAGGAGTTATCCTCCTCCTGATTTAACTGACTCTGGCTAGAGGTTATCCTCTTCCCTGATTTACCTCTGTTAGAGGTTATCCTCCTCCCTGATTTAACTGACTCTGGTTAGAGTTATCCTCCTCCCTGATTTAACTGGTTAGAGGTTATCCTCTCCTGATTTAACTGACTCTGGCTAGAGGTTATCCTCTTCCCTGATTTAACTGACTCTGGTTAGAGGTTATCCTCCTCCTGATTTAACTGGTTAGAGAGGTTATCCTCCCTGATTTAACTGACTCTGGTTAGAGGTTATCACCCTGATTTAACTGACTCTGGTTAGAGGTTATCCTCCTCCCTGATTTAACTGACTCTGGTTAGACTCTGGTTAGTGATTATCCTCCTCCTGATTTAACTGACTCTGGTTAGAGATTATCCTCCTCCCTGATTTAACTGGTTAGAGGGTTATCCTCCTGATTTAACTGACTCTGGTTAGAGTTATCCTCCTCCCTGATTTAACTGACTCTGGTTAGAGGTTATCCTCTTCCCTGATTTAACTGACTCTGGTTAGAGGTTATCCTCCTCCCTGATTTAACTGGTTAGAGGTTATCCTCCCTGATTTAACTGACTCTGGTTAGAGGTTATCCTCCCTGATTTAACTGACTCTGGCTAGAGGTTATCCTCTTCCCTGATTTAACTGACTCTGGTTAGAGGTTATCCTCCTCCCTGATTTAACTGGTTAGAGGTTATCCTCCTCCCTGATTTAACTGGTTAGAGGTTATCCTCCTCCCTGATTTAACTGGTTAGAGGTTATCCTCCCTGATTTAACTGACTCTGGTTAGAGGTTATCCTCCTCCCTGATTTAACTGGTTAGAGGTTATCCTCCCTGATTTAACTGACTCTGGTTAGAGATTATCCTCCTCCCTGATTTAACTGGTTAGAGGTTATCCTCCCTGATTTAACTGACTCTGGTTAGAGATTATCCTCCTCCCTGATTTAACTGACTCTGGTTAGAGATTATCCTCCTCCCTGATTTAACTGACTCTGGTTAGAGGTTATCCTCCCTGATTTACCTGGTTAGAGGTTATCCTCCTCCCTGATTTAACTGACTCTGGTTAGAGGTTATCCTCCCTGATTTAACTGGTTAGAGGTTATCCTCTTCCCTGATTTAACTGACTCTGGCTAGAGGTTATCCTCTCCCTGATTTAACTGGTTAGAGGTTATCCTCCCTGATTTAACTGACTCTGGTTAGAGATTATCCTCCTCCCTGATTTAACTGACTCTGGCTAGAGGTTATCCTCTCCCTGATTTAACTGACTCTGGTTAGAGGTTATCCTCCTCCCTGATTTAACTGACTCTGGTTAGAGGTTATCCTCCTCCCTGATTTAACTGGTTAGAGGTTATCCTCCCTGATTTAACTGACTCTGGTTAGAGATTATCATCCTCCCTGATTTAACTGACTCTGGTTAGAGGTTATCCTCCTCCCTGATCTAACTGGCTAGAGGTTATCCTTCTCCCTGATTTAACTGACTCTGGTTAGAGGTTATCCTCCCTGATTTGTGTGTGTGTGTGTTTACCATCGTGACCACAGGGTTATCCTCTTCCCTGATTTAACTGGTTAGAGGTTATCCTCCCCCATGATTTAACTGACTCTGGTTAGAGGTTATCCTCCTCTCTGATTTAACTGGTTAGAGGTTATCCTCCTCCCTGATTTAACTGGTTAGAGGTTATCCTCCTCCCTGATTTAACTGGTTAGAGGTTATCCTTCTCCCTGATTTAACTGTTTAGAGGTTATCCTCCTCCCTGATTTAACTGGTTAGAGGTTATCCTCCTC
>NW_025752232.1:0-13108 GCF_021184085.1 Oncorhynchus gorbuscha | reverse complement strand
GACTATAGGTTTACCTAGTGAGTGGAGTGGACTATAGGTTTACCCAGTGAGTGGAGTGGACTGTAGGTTTACCGAGATAGTGGAGTAGAGTGGACTATAGGTTTACCCAGTGAGTGGAGTGGAGTAGACTGTAGGTTTACCCAGTGAGTGGAGTGGAGTGGACTATAGGTTTACCCAGTGAGTGGAGTGGACTATAGGTTTACCCAGTGAGTGGAGTGGACTATAGGTTTACCCAGTGAGTGGAGTGGAGTAGACTGTACGTTTACCCAGTGAGTGGGAGTGGACTATAGGTTTACCCAGTGAGTGGAGTGGAGTAGACTATAGGTTTACCCAGTGAGTGGGAGTGGACTATAGGTTTACCCAGTGAGTGGAGTGGACTATAGGTTTACCCAGTGAGTGGAGTGGAGTAGACTATAGGTTTACCCAGTGAGTGGAGTAGACTATAGGTTTACCCAGTGAGTGGAGTGGACTATAGGTTTACCCAGTGAGTGGAGTGGACTATAGGTTTACCCAGTGAGTGGAGTGGACTATAGGTTTACCCAGTGAGTGGAGTAGACTATAGGTTTACCCAGTGAGTGGAGTGGACTATAGGTTTACCCAGTGAGTGGAGTGGACTATAGGTTTACCCAGTGAGTGGAGTAGACTATAGGTTTACCCAGTGAGTGGAGTGGACTATAGGTTTACCCAGTGAGTGGAGTGGAGTGGACTGTAGGTTTACCCAGTGAGTGGAGTAGACTATAGGTTTACCCAGTGAGTGGAGTGGAGTAGACTGTAGGTTTACCCAGTGAATGGAGTGGAGTGGACTATAGGTTTACCCAGTGAGTGGAGTGGACTATAGGTTTACCCAGTGAGTGGAGTGGAGTGGACTATAGGTTTACCCAGTGAGTGGAGTGGAGTAGACTGTAGGTTTACCCAGTGAATGGAGTGGAGTGGACTATAGGTTTACCTAGTGAGTGGAGTGGACTATAGGTTTACCCAGTGAGTGGAGTGGACTATAGGTTTACCCAGTGAGTGGAGTGGACTATAGGTTTACCCAGTGAGTGGAGTGGACTATAGGTTTACCCAGTGAATGGAGTGGAGTGGACTATAGGTTTGCAGATGAGTGGAGTGGACTGTAGGTTTACTAGTGAGTGGAGTGGAGTGGACTATAGGTTTTACCCAGTGAGTGGAGTGGACTATAGGTTTGCAGTGAGTGAGTGGGTGGACTATGAGTTTACCCAGTGAGTGGAGTGGACTATGGGTTTGCAGTGAATGGAGTGGAGTGGACTATAGGTTTGCAGTGAGTGGAGTAGACTATAGGGTTTACCCAGTGAGTGGAGTGGAGGGACTATAGGTTTACCCAGTGAGTGGAGTGGACTATAGGTTTACCCAGTGAGTGGAGTGGACTATAGGTTTACAGTGAGTGGAGTGGACTATAGGTTTACCCAGTGAGTGGAGTAGACTATAGGTTTTACCCAGTGAGTGGAGTGGAGTGGACTATAGGTTTACCCAGTGAGTGGAGTAGACTGTAGGTCTACCCAGTGAGTGGAGTAGACTGTAGGTCTACCCAGTGAGTGGAGCAGACTGTGAGGTTTGCAGTGAGGGAGTGGAGTAGACTGTAGGTTTACCCAGTGAGTGAGCAGACTATAGGTTTACCCAGTGAGTGGAGGAGTAGACTAGGTTTACCTAGTGAGTGGAGGGAGTGGACTGTAGGTTTGCAGTGAGTGGAGTGACTGTAGGTCTGCCCAGTGAGTGGAGTGGAGTGGACTGTAGGTTTGCAGTGAGTGGAGTAGACTATGGGTTTACCCAGTGAGTGGAGTGGAGTGGACTGTAGGTTTAATGCAGTGAGTGGAGTAGACTGCAGGTCTGCCCAGTGAGTGGAGTAGACTGTAGGTTTACCCCAGTGAGTGGAGTAGACTATAGGTTTACCCAGTGAGTGAGTGGGTAGACTATAGGTTTACCCAGTGAGTGGAGGAGTGGACTATAGGTTTACCTAGTGAGTGGAGTGGACTATAGGTTTGCCCAGTGAGTGGTGGAGTAGACTGTAGGTTTACCCAGTGAGTGGAGTGGACTATGGGTTTGACAGTGAGTGGAGTGGACTATAGGTTTACCCAGTGAGTGGAGTGGAGTGGACTATAGGTTTACCCAGTGAGTGGAGTAGACTGTAGGTTTACCCAGTGAGTGGAGTGGACTATAGGTTTACCCAGTGAGTGGAGTGGACTATAGGTTTTGCCAGTGAGTGGAGTGGACTGTAGGTTTTGCCAGTGAGTGGAGTGGACTATAGGTTTGCAGTGAGTGGAGTGGAGTAGACTGTAGGTTTACCCAGTGAGTGGAGTGGAGTGGACTATAGGTTTACCCAGTGAGTGGAGTAGACTATAGGTTTACCCAGTGAGTGGAGTGGACTATAGGTTTGCAGTGAGTGGAGTGGAGTAGACTATAGGTTTACCCAGTGAGTGGAGTGGACTATAGGTTTACCTAGTGAGTGGAGTGGACTATAGGTTTACCCAGTGAGTGGAGTGGACTATAGGTTTACCCAGTGAGTGGAGTGGAGTGGACTATAGGTTTACCTAGTGAGTGGAGTGGACTATAGGTTTACCCAGTGAGTGGAGTGGACTGTAGGTTTACCCAGTGAGTGGAGTGGACTATAGGTTGCCCAGTGAGTGGAGTGGACTATAGGTTTTTGCCCAGTGAGTGGAGTGGACTATAGGTTTTGCAGTGAGTGGAGTGGAGTAGACTATAGGTTTTGCAGTGAGTGGAGTGGACTATAGGTTTACCTAGTGAGTGGAGTGGACTATAGGTTTGCCCAGTGAGTGGAGTGGACTATAGGTTTGCAGTGAGTGGAGTGGAGTGGACTATAGGTTTACCTAGTGAGTGGAGTGGACTATAGGTTTACCCAGTGAGTGGAGTGGACTGTAGGTTTACCCAGTGAGTGGAGTGGACTATAGGTTTACTCAGTGAGTGGAGTGGACTATAGGTTTACCCAGTGAGTGGGAGTGGACTATAGGTTTACCCAGTGAGTGGAGTGGACTATAGGTTTACCCAGTGAGTGGAGTGGAGTGGACTATAGGTTTACCCAGTGAGTGGAGTGGAGTGGACTGTAGGTTTACCCAGTGAGTGGAGTGGAGTGGACTATAGGTTTACCCAGTGAGTGGAGTGGACTATAGGTTTACCCAGTGAGTGGAGTGGACTATAGGTTTACCCAGTGAGTGGACCTGACTAGTTTTATCCAGTGAGTGGAGTGGAGAGTACTGTAGGTTTAAACATGGTACCCTGGGCTGACCGTAGGGTTTACCCAGTGATGACCCAGGGCTGACCGTAGGGTTGACCCAGTGAGTACCCAGGGCTGACCGTAGGGTTTACCCAGTGAGTACGCAGGGCTGACCGTAGGGTTTACCCAGTGATGACCCAGGGCTGACCGTAGGGTTTACCCAGTGATGACCCAGGGCTGACCGTAGGGTTTACCCAGTGAGTACCCTGGGCTGACCGTAGGGTTTACCCAGTGATGACCCAGGGCTGACCATAGGGTTTACCCAGTGATGACCCTGGGCTGACCGTAGGGTTTACTCAGTGAGTACCCAGGGCTGACCGTAGGGTTTACCCAGTGAGTACCCTGGGCTGACCGCAGGGTTTACCCAGTGAGTACCCTGGGCTGACCGTAGGGTTTACCCAGTGAGTACCCAGGGCTGACCGTAGGGTTTACCCAGTGATGACCCAGGGCTGACCGTAGGGTTTACCCAGTGAGTACCCTGGGCTGACCGTAGCGTTTACCCAGTGAGTACCCTGGGCTGACCGTAGGGTTTACCCAGTGAGTACCCAGGGCTGACCGTAGGGTTTACCCAGTGATGACCCAGGGCTGACCGTAGGGTTTACCCAGTGAGTACCCTGGGCTGACCGTAGCGTTTACCCAGTGAGTACCCAGGGCTGACCGTAGGGTTTACCCAGTGAGTACTCGGGGCTGATTATTTAGGATGTAGTGATGGTGTGGGCCCTTTCCTTTAACATATCAAGGTATTAAAGCCAGGACATAGACGACACATCACGACACCATGACACATCACAACACTACTACACATCACAACACCATGACACATCACAACACTACTACACATCACAACACCATGACACATCACAACACGACTACACATCACAACACTACTACACATCACAACACTACTACACATCACAACACTACTACACATCACAACACTACTACACATCACAACACCATGACACATCACAACTCGACTACACATCACAACACGACTACACATCACAACACGACTACACATCACAACACGACTACACATCACAACACGACTACACATCACAACACCATGACACATCACAACACTACTACACATCACGACACTACTACACATCACAACACGACTACACATCACGGCACGACTACACATCACAAACGACTACACATCACAACACGACTACACATCACAACACTATGACACATCCCAAACACCATGACACATCCCAACACCATGATACATCACAACACGACTACACATCACAACACGACTACACATCACAACACCATGACACATCACAACACCACTACACATCACGACACTACTACACATCACGACACTTTCACACATCACAAAAGCGACTACACATCACAACACGACTACACATCACAACATCGACTAGCACATCACAACCTTTGACTACACACATCACAACCATTACTATCCGCAACCACACTACCATCATCAACACATTACATCATCCACAGCACCATGACACATCCACAACACTACCACATCACAACATGACTACCCCATCACAACACGACTACACATCACAACACTACTACACATCACAACACTACTACACATCACAACACCATGACACATCACAACACTACTACACATCACAACACTACTACACATCACAACACGACTACACATCACAACACGACTACACATCACAACACCATGACACATCACAACACGACTACACATCACAACACTACTACACATCACAACACGACTACACATCACAACACGACTACACATCACAACACCATGACACATCACAACACAACTACACATCACAACACCATGACACATCATGACACATCACAACACGACTACACATCACAACACTACTACACATCACAACACGACTACACATCACAACACGACTACACATCACAACACCACGACACATCACAACACTACTACACATCACAACACTACTACACATCACAACACCACGACACATCACAACACTACTACACATCACAACACTACTACACATCACAACACTACTACACATCACAACACGACTACACATCACAACACGACTACACATCACAACATTACTACACATCACAACACTACTACACATCACAACACTACTACACATCACAACACGACTACACATCACAACACGACTACACATCACAACACGACTACACATCACAACACTACTACACATCACAACACGACGACACATCACAACACCATGACACATCACAACACCATGACACATCACAACACTACTACACATCACAACACTACTACACATCACAACACTACTACACATCACAATACTACTACACATCACAACACCATGACACATCACAACACCATGACACATCACAACACGACTACACATCACAACACGACTACACATCACAACACTACTACACATCACAACACTACTACACATCACAACACGACTACACATCACAACACCATGACACATCATGACACGACTACACATCACAACACGACTACACATCACAACACCACGACACATCACAACACGACTACACATCACAACACTACTACACATCACAACACGACTACACATCACAACACTACTACACATCACAACACTACTACACATCACAACACCACGACACATCACAACACGACTACACATCACAACACGACTACACATCACAACACCACGACACATCACAACACGACTACACATCACAACACGACTACACATCACAACACCACGACACATCACAACACTACTACACATCACAACACTACTACACATCACAACACCACGACACATCACAACACGACTACACATCACAACACGACTACACATCACAACACCACGACACATCACAACACGACTACACATCACAACACCACGACACATCACAACACTACTACACATCACAACACGACTACACATCACAACACGACTACACATCACAACACGACTACACATCACAACACGACTACACATCACAACACGACTACACATCACAACACGACTACACATCACAACACCATGACACATCACAACACTACTACACATCACAACATGACTACACATCACAACACGACTACACATCACAACACTACTACACATCACAACACTACTACACATCACAACACCATGACACATCACAACACTACTACACATCACAACACTACTACACATCACAACACGACTACACATCACAACACGACTACACATCACAACACCATGACACATCACAACACGACTACACATCACAACACTACTACACATCACAACACGACTACACATCACAACACGACTACACATCACAACACCATGACACATCACAACACAACTACACATCACAACACCATGACACATCATGACACATCACAACACGACTACACATCACAACACTACTACACATCACAACACGACTACACATCACAACACGACTACACATCACAACACTATGACACATCACAACACCATGACACATCACAACACCATGATACATCACAACACGACTACACATCACAACACGACTACACATCACAACACCATGACACATCACAACACCACTACACATCACGACACTACTACACATCACGACACGACTACACATCACAACACGACTACACATCACAACACGACTACACATCACAACACGACTACACATCACAACACGACTACACATCACAACACGACTACACATCACAACACGACTACACATCACAACACGACTACACATCACAACACCATGACACATCACAACACTACTACACATCACAACATGACTACACATCACAACACGACTACACATCACAACACTACTACACATCACAACACTACTACACATCACAACACCATGACACATCACAACACTACTACACATCACAACACTACTACACATCACAACACGACTACACATCACAACACGACTACACATCACAACACCATGACACATCACAACACGACTACACATCACAACACTACTACACATCACAACACGACTACACATCACAACACGACTACACATCACAACACCATGACACATCACAACACGACTACACATCCACAGCACTACTACACATCACAACACGTTACACATCCAACACCATGACACATCACAACAGGAGCTACACATCTAAACACTACTACACATCCACAACCATTACACATCCACAACCACGATACACATCACTGACACCATGACACATCCACAACACTGACTACACATCACAACACCATGACACACATGGCCACATCACAACACGACTACACATCACAACACTACTACACATCACAACCACATTACTACACATCACAACACGACTACACATCACAACATCTGACACATCCACAATACCATGACCACATCACAACACCATGATACATCACAACACGACTACACATCACATACGACTACACATCACAACACGACTACACATCCCACAACACGACTACACATCACAGCAGGCTACACACAAGCACCATGACACATCGCAACACAACTACACATCCACAACACCATGACACATCATGACCCATCACAACACTACTACACATCACAAAAGCACTACTACACATCACAATACTACTACACATCACAACACCATGACACATCACAACACCATGACACATCACAACACCATGACACATCACAACACGACTACACATCACAACACGACTACACATCACAACACTACTACACATCACAACACTACTACACATCACAACACGACTACACATCACAACACCATGACACATCATGACACGACTACACATCACAACACGACTACACATCACAACACCACGACACATCACAACACGACTACACATCACAACACTACTACACATCACAACACGACTACACATCACAACACTACTACACATCACAACACTACTACACATCACAACACCACGACACATCACAACACGACTACACATCACAACACGACTACACATCACAACACCACGACACATCACAACACGACTACACATCACAACACGACTACACATCACAACACCACGACACATCACAACACTACTACACATCACAACACTACTACACATCACAACACCGAGCCACATCACAACCACGACTACACACATCCACAACCACGACTACACATCCACAACACCAGACCCATCACAGAACCATTCATCCCACAACACCACGACACATCACAACACTACTCACATCACAACACTACTACACATCACAACACCATAACACATCACCACACGACAGACACTGAGTTAATAGTAGCCATGGATCCTTGTCTCCTTTGAGTTGATATTGACTGAAGATGTATGAAGTTTTAGTTGAGCAGATACTGTGTGTGTCTCACTGGTGGTGGGAGTCTCTAGTATCCAGGTGGGAGTAGAAGGGAGGTCACAGAGGTGGGAGGGAAGGAGGTGTCACAGAGGTGGCCGGGAGGAGAGGTCACAGAGGTGGGAGGAGAGGAGGTGTCACAGGGTGGCAGGGGGAGGGAGAGGTCACAGAGGTGGGAGGGGAGAGGAGGTGTCACAGAGGTGGCAGGGAAGGGGAGAGGTCACAGAGGTGGCAGGGAAGGGGAGCGGGTCACAGAGGTGGGAGGGAAGGGAGTGTCACAGAGGTGGCAGGGAAGGAGAGGTCACAGAGGTGGGAGGGGACAGGGTGGCAAAGGGGAGGTCACAGAGGTGGGAGGGAAGGGAGAGGTCACAGAGGTGGCAGGGAAGGAGGTCACAGGAGTGGCAGGGAAGGGAAAGGTCACAGAGGTGGCAGGGAAGGAGGAATCACAGGGGTGGGAGGAAGGGAGAGGTCACAGAGGTGGGAGGAGAGGAGGTGTCACAGAGGTGGCAGGAAGGGAGGAGTCACAGAGGTGGGAGGGAAAGGAGGTGTCACAGAGTTGGGAGGAGATGGGTCACAGAGGTGGGAAAGAGTGTCGCCACTGATACACTGCGGTATTGTAGTAACACTCCTCCTGCATGAAGAGGCAATGTTGTCTAGTTTTGGAGGCTCAGCTCATGGCCCTCTGTTCCTAATACAGCTCTTCTACCAGCCTGGAGACCAGGGTCTGGCTGTCATTAGTACAGCTCTTCTACCAGCCTGGAGACCAGGGTCTGGCTGTCATTAGTACAGCTCTTCTACCAGCCTGGAGACCAGGGTCTGGCTGTCATTAGTACAGCTCTTCTACCAGCCTGGAGACCAGGGTCTGGCTGTCATTAGTACAGCTCTTCTACCAGCCTGGAGACCAGGGTCTGGCTGTCATTAGTACAGCTCTTCTACCAGCCTGGAGACCAGGGTCTGGCTGTCATTAGTACAGCTCTTCTACCAGCCTGGAGACCAGGGTCTGGCTGTCATTAGTACAGCTCTTCTACCAGCCTGGAGACCAGGGTCTGGCTGTCATTAGTACAGCTCTTCTACCAGCCTGGAGACCAGGGTCTGGCTGTCATTAGTACAGCTCTTCTTAGCATTCTTGTTGCTGTGTTACTTTGGTTTGTCTATAGTCTATAGTTTAGTATCATGTTGCTGTGTTAGTTTGGTTTGCAGCCTGGAGACCAGGGTCTGGCTGTCATTAGTACAGCTCTTCTACTCAGCCCTGGAGACCAGGGTCTGGCTGTCATTGTGCAGCTCTTCTACCAGCCTGGAGACCGGGGTCTGGCTAATCGTGAAGTACAGCTCTTCTACCAGCCTGGAGACCAGGGTCTGGCTGTCATTAGTACAGCTCTTCTACCAGCCTGGAGACCAGGGTCTGGCTATCATTAGTACAGCTCTTCTTAGCATTCTTGTTGCTGTGTTACTTTAGTTTGTCTATAGTCTATAGTTTAGTATCATGTTGCTGTGTTAGTTTGGTTTGTCTATGTTTTACAGTTTAGTATCATGTTGCTGTGTTAGTTTGGTTTTGTCTATAGTTTAGTATCATGTTTGCTGTGTTAGTTTTGGTTTTGTCTATAGTTTAGTATCATGTTGCTGTGTTAGTTTGGTTTGTCTATAGTTTAGTATCATGTTGCTGTGTTAGTTTGGTTTGTCTATAGTTTACAGTTTAGTATCATGTTGCTGTGTTAGTTTTGGTGTGTCTATAGTCTACAGTTTTAGTTGCTGTGTTATTTGTTGCTGTTTAGTATCAGTTTTAGTTTTGTCTATAGTTTAGTATCATGTTGCTGTGTTAGTTTGGTTTGTCTATGGGTTTGGTATCGTATTTGCTGTGTTAGTTTGGTTTGTCTATAGTCTTTAGTATCATGTTTGTGTTAGTTTGGTTTGTCTATAGTTTTGCATCATGTTGCTGTGTTAGTTTGGTTTTGTCTATAGTTTAGTATCATGTTGCTGTGTTAGTTTGGTTTTGTCTATAGTTTAGTATCATGTTGCTGTGTTAGTTTGGTTTGTCTATAGTCTACAGAGTAGTATCATGTTGTTGTGGGCATTTACGCATCTCCCCTGTGTGTGTGTGTGTGTGTGTGTGTGTGTGTGTGTGTGTGTGTGTGTGTGTGTGTGTGTGTGTGTGTGTGTGTGTGTGTGTGTGTGTGTGTGTGTGTGTGTGTGTGTGTGTTTACAAGGTCTCAAGAACACACTCCTCCAGTGCCACCTCCTGAACACACACACAGGCTACCTCTGCCTGGCATCTACACCTCACACTCACACACACCTCTCCCTCTACACTCACGTACAGACACACACATTGAATGCAGTCATGCCAATATAGCCAGTTTGTCTGTCTCTCTCTCCTCAGATTGCCTTCTCTCAGCACAGTAACTTCATGGATCTGGTGCAGTTCTTCGTCACGTTTTCAGGTGAGCTCCTCTTCCTCCTCTCATCCTTCCTCCTCATCCTCCTCTTTCCTGCGTCATCCTTCATCATTATCTTACCTTCCTCTCTTTCATCCTCATCTCCTCTTCCTCCTTATCGTCATCATCATCGTCCTCTTCTCGTCAATTTCCTCATCATCATCTTCTTCTTCCCATCCTCCTTCATCATCGTTCCTCCTCATCATCCTCGTCATCATCCTCCTCTTCCCACTCATCGTTCCTCCTCATCCTCCTCTTCCCCTCATCCTTCCTCCTCATCCTCCTCTTCCCCTCATCCCTTCCTCGTCATCCTCCTCTTCCCTCTCATCCTTCCTCCTCATCCTCCCTCTTCCTCGCCATCCTTCCTCATCATCATCTTCCTCTTCCCCTCATCCTTCCTCATCATCTTGCTCGTCATCATCATCTTCCCTCTTCCTCATCCTTTGTGATCCTTCCTCATCCTCCTTGTCTTTCCCCTCTTCCTTATCTTCTTTCTCATCATCCTCTTCCTCCATTTATTCCTCCTCCCTCCTCTTCCTTGCTCCTCCTCTCTCCACTTCCCTCTTCCTCTCTCCTCTTTCTCTTCTCTCCACTTCCTCTTCCTTCTCCTCCTCCCTCCTCTTTCCTCTCTCCACTTTCTCTCCCTCCTCTTCCTTCCTCCTCTTCTTCTCGTTACTTCCTCTCTCCACTTCCTCCTCATCCCTCCTCCTCCTCTCTCTACACTTCCTCTCTGCACTTTCTCACCCTCTGTTCTCCCACTCCTCCTCTCTACACCTCCCCTCTCCCCCTTCTCTCCCTCATCATCATCTCTCTACTTCCTCCTCCCCCTCTTCTTCCTCCCTCTCCTCCTCATTTTCCTGAGGTCCTCCCATTAGTACCACTCCTCTCTCTGTTACCGTGGATGCCTTCAGCCCACCACACACAGTATGTGCGCTATGGCGATGTCGTGCCGAACCGCTGTACCACTGCAGCAGAGCGTTACTGCAGAGAAAGCATTCACATTGAACTGTCAACAAACACAAACACACACAGCTCACCCGAACACCTCGGGTCGTCTACCTGAAGGGAAACAGGAAATGGGATTGTGTTTGTGTCAGGCGGTTGTCTCTGTGTGAATGTAATAGTCCTGATGTGGTGTGTTATTGATCAGCACCATACTGATGTGGTGTTATTGATCAGCACCATACTGATGTGGTGTGTTATTGATCAGCACCATACTGATGTGGTGTTATTGATCAGCACCATACTGATGTGGTGTGTTATTGATCAGCACCATACTGATGTGGTGTGTTATTGATCAGCACCATACTGATGTGGTTTGTTATTGATCAGCACCGTTCTGATGTGGTGTGTTATTGATCAGCACCATACTGATGTGGTGTGTTATTGATCAGCACCATACTGATGTGGTGTTATTGATCAGCACCATACTGATGTGGTGTGTTATTGATCAGCACCATACTGATGTGGTGTGTTATTGATCAGCACCATACTGATGTGGTGTGTTATTGATCAGCACCATACTGATGTGGTGTGTTATTGATCAGCACCATACTGATGTGGTGTGTTATTGATCAGCACCATACTGATGTGGTGTGTTATTGATCAACACCATACTGATGTGGTGTTATTGATCAGCACCATACTGATGTGGTGTTATTGATCAGCACCGTACTGATGTGGTGTGTTATTGATCAGCACCATACTGATGTGGTGTGTTATTGATCAGCACCGTACTGATGTGGTGTTATTGATCAGCACCATACTGATGTGGTGTGTTATTGATCAGCACCATACTGATGTGGTGTGTTATTGATCAGCACCATACTGATGTGGTGTGTTATTGATCAGCACCATACTGATGTGGTGTGTTATTGATCAGCACCGTACTGATGTGGTGTTATTGATCAGCACCGTACTGATGTGGTGTTATTGATCAGCACCGTACTGATGTGGTGTTATTGATCAGCACCGTACTGATGTGGTGTTATTGATCAGCACCGTACTGATGTGGTGTTATTGATCAGCACCGTACTGATGTGGTGTTATTGATCAGCACCGTACTGATGTGGTGTTATTGATCAGCACCGTACTGATGTGGGTGTTATTGATCAGCACCGTACAGATGTGG
>NW_025752231.1:0-13112 GCF_021184085.1 Oncorhynchus gorbuscha | reverse complement strand
AAGGTGTTAAGTAGAACCATATAGGGTGTTTTGGCTTGTCTCCATAGGGGAACCTTTTTTGGTGCTAGATAGAACCCTCTATGAAGGGTTTTTCATATAACCCTTGTAATGGTCCTACCTAGAACCCTATATGAAGGGTTGTTCCTAGAACCCACTATAAATGGTTCTACCGAGAACAATACCAAGAGATGAAGAGCGAGACATTGTCACCCGTCTGTACTTTTAGCTACAGTATAGTGCTGTAGTTACTACTTTTCAGTAGTAGTAGTACACTATGGGGCAGTGGTTTCCAAACTGTGGTGGCAGGGGTCCAGATGGACAATCGGGCCTCAATTGATTTGGTAATAATTTTTGTGCATAACAACACAGCATTAGCCATGTCAAAATGCGTACAATTGCAGGAAATGAGCTTTAAAACTGCAACATTTTCTTCCAGCTCCATTTGCAGGATGTGTGGAATTGCAGGAGATTAGCTTTGAAAGTGCAGCATTTTTGCTCCGCTGCCAAGAAAATATTTTTTACTTACTCTTTGGTCTGTGTATTTTTTTTTCCACCGCTCAACTTTTATAGTGGATCACAACTCAAAAGACCTCCAAAGTTCTTCCATTTAAAAATGATGGAGATCACTGTGATCTTGGGGGCCTTCAATGCTGCAGAAATGTTCAAGTACCCTTCCCCAGATCTCTGCCTTGACACAATCCTGTTTCGGAGCTCTACGGACAATTTCTTCGACCTCATGGCTTGGTTTTTGCTCTGATATGCACTGTCAACTATGGGACCTTTTATATAGACAGGTGTGTAGACATGCTTTGGAAAGGCAATCAATTGAATTTACCACAGGTGAACTCCTATCCAGTTGTAGAAACATCTCAAGGAAGATCAATGGAAACAGCATGCACCTGAGCTCAATTTCGAGTCTCATAGCAAATGGTCTGAATACTTATGTAAATAAAGTATTTATTTGTTTCCTTTTTTTTGTGCAAAAATGTTTAAAAAAACTTTACTTGTAGATTGCTGAGATTTTTAAAATGTATTTAATCCATTTTAGAATAAGGCTGTAATGTAACTGTCACGCCCTGACCTTAGTATTCTTTGTTTTGGTTAGGTCAGGGTGTGACATGGGTGATGTATGTGTTTTTGTACTGTCTAGGGGTTTGTAGGTTTATTGGGTCGTTTACTATCTAGGTGTTTATGTATGTCTATGGTTGCCTAGATTGGTTCTCAATTAGAGGCAGTTGTTTATCGTTGTCTCTGGGAACCATATTTAGGTAGCCATCTTTAAGGTATTTCGTGGGTTATTGTCTATGTCTATGTCAAGTTGTGTCACGCCTTGGACATTGTATTTTGTGTTTTGTTATATGTTTGGGTAGGCCAGGGTGTGACATGGGTTTTTTATATGTTGTTTTTCGTATTGGGGTTTGTAGTATTTGGGATCGCGGCTATTAGGGGTGTTGTATAGGCTTGGCTGCCTGAGGCGATTCTCAATTGGAGTCAGGTGCTTATCGTTGTCTCTGATTGGGAACCGTATTTAGGTAGCCTGAGTTCGCTTTGGATTTTGTGGGTGTTGTTCCTGTCTCTGTGTTGTAGTCACCAGATAGGCTGTAATTAGTTTCACGTTTCGTTTGTTGTTTTCTTATATCAGTTATTTCATGTACCACGATACTTTCATTAAAGTCATGAGTAACCTAAACGCTGCATTTCGGTCTGACTCTCTTCTTACAACAGACGAATGACGTTGCAAGTTGCCTGTGTCTGCACTAGTATTATATAGCTTCACGTTCGGTTTGTTGTTTTATTATTAAAAAAGTTAAAAAGTATGTATTCTAATCACGCTGCGCTTTGGTCTCCTCCGTACAATGAACATGACAGTAACAAAATGTGGAAAATATCAATGGGTCTGAATAGGCACTGTATGTTTTATATATATCTTTCCCGAAGGCACTATATATATATATATATATATGTAATATTATTTTTTTTGCCCCTTGGGCCTCCCTATGGGCTTCAGCCCTGTAAGCCACTGGGTTTAACCTGCTTTGTACACAGTACCTGTTAACTTGATTACAATGTCATGTCATGTCATGTAATGTTATTAATATTGGTTCCCAGGGTCCTGGCTGATACCAAGCCAATAGGGAATCTGTCTAGAGGGCAGTAACATAATTAACCTTGTTCCTAGGGGGCCTGGCTGACACCAAGCAGACAGGAAAGCTGTCTAGAGAACAGTTCTCTTTGGCCATGTGGCTGATCCAGCAGACGGTCACCAATGGACTGGACAGTGTCGGCCCACAATCCTCCCCCCAGACCCTCACTCCAGAAATTATACCCCCATCCGAGAGGACCACCACCCCTGTGCCTGTAAGTCACTCCTTCATCTTTAGCTCCATATCCTCACCACTCACCACTCTCCCCTCCTCAGACTCTTACTCCTGACATGATCACCCCCCCGTCCAAAAGGACCACCACCACTACCCAGGCCCGGTCCTGGTCGTTCTGCCGTCCTAGGCGAGACAATAAAAATCCCAGCAAAACTAGAATAGAGGGCCTACAGTGTCAGCCCACAATGCAATTTTATGAATGCCCATCCACCTTTGTAAAAACCAAAGCTTAAGATGTAATTTGGCTAATTAAGGTTTGCGTATCAGCTACCCAATTTTATCTGGAGTTATTTTGAGCTTCTTTGCAATGAGAATCAATGTGTTTATACAGCCGGAAATGCAGAAGTATTTTCTTCACTATGATCAGCTCGTCAAACATTTACGAAAGGCCTACAACTGATTTATGTTATAATCTATCCCACGGAGTGAAACTCCCGGACAGCAGTCATTCCATTGTATTTTGACCTGTCATGTTTTAAGGAAATGGTGTTTGTTAACATATCATATTCAAATCGTAGCACATTTTTATTTGATAGAGGCGCCATTTAGGCTATTTCATTGGAGACACAAGTTTGTCATAACTTTTTTGATTTAAAAATTCTTATTTACAATGATTGCCTAGGAGCAGTGGGTTAACTGCCTTGTTCAGGGGCAGAATGACAGATTTTTACCTTGTCAGCTCTGGGATTCAATCCAGCAACCTTTCGGTTATTGGCCCAACGCTCTAACCACTAGGCTACCTGCCACCACCTAATCAAATGTATTTATTTATTTACATCAGCTGATATCTCAAAGTGCTGTACAGAAACCCAGTCTAAAACCCCAAATAGCAAGCAATGCAGGTGTAGAAGCACGGTGGCTAGGAAAAACTCCCTAGAAAGGCCAGAACCTAGGAAAAACCTAGAGAGGAACCAGGCTATGAGGGTGGCCAGTCCTCTTCTGGCTGTGCCAGGTGGAGATTATAACAGAACATGGCCAAGATGTTCATAGATGACCAGCAGGGTCAAATAATAATAATCACAGTGGTTGTCGAGGTGCAACAAGTCAGCACCTCAGGAGTAAATGTCAGTTGGCTTTTCATAGCCGATCATTCAGAGGATATCTACCGCTCCTGCCTTCTCTAGAGAGTTGAAAACAGCAGGTCTGGGACAGGTAGCACGTCCGGTGAACAACTGAGGGTTCCACGGCCGCAGGCAGAACAGTTGAAAATGGAGAAGCAGCACAGCCAGGTGGACTGGGGACAGCAAGGAGTCATCAGGCCAGATAGTCCTGAGGCATGGTCCTCGGGCTCAGGTCCTCCGAGAGAGAGAAAGAAAGAATTAGAGAGGAGCATACTTAAATTCACACAGGACACTGCATAAGACAGGAGAAATACTCCAGATATAACAGACTAACCCTAGCCCCCCTTTATAACATTGTCATAAATATTGTCTCCAGCCTGTAGGCTACTTCTCTTTCTACTACTCTAGGCTACTGTCATGATTTATGTTAGATGTTAGATGAATTGTTAGATTTATGTTCGATGAATTGAGCCTTGGTGGAGTACCACAGCGCTGCTTCTTTTCACAGCACCCAGGAGAGGCAAGTTGGGCATGGACAAGATTAATATTTTGTCAGCCTTGATTTTGGCAAAGTGGTCACTGCTTATCCTTGGCAGCACTCACCTAAATAGCCCATATGTGACTGAGTGAGAAAAGCTTTCATTGTTTTTGGCCAGAATTGTATGAGGTGTTATCTGCTGTTGGAAGTGTGCTTGGTCAGTTTAGCTCAGAAAATACCGCCCTCATCAATCTGCCACACTAGGTGGCCGCCTCATCCTGTTTAATGGGTGGGCTGGCCCTGACGCTATTCCTGTGAGTTACCCCCTCTCCCCTTCTCCCCAACCCCTCTCCCCTTTGTCCTCATCCCTCACTCTGTACCATCTGCCGAGCTCCTCCTGTCATGCAGGTGAAAGAGGACCCAAAAGCGACTTGGCGAAAACAGAGTCTTTAATCCAGTAAGGTGAATACAAACAAAAAACACAACTATCACTCGAAATGACGAGGACAAACTGGAGACTCGATCTTGAACAGCAGGTGAACAGCAGGTTGCCTCGGGAAGGCACTTGAACCAGACAGACTCAGACACCTGCTCACCACGCAGCATCTGAGGAAAACACGACACGACAGGGCGATACACAAACACAGCACGGTGAATTCTAGACAAGGAACCGACAGGACAGGAAGCAGACACAAAGGAAGAAATAGGGACTCTAATCAGGGGAAAGGATCGGGAACAGGTGTGGGAAGACTAAATGATTGATTAGGGGAATAGGAACAGCTAGGAGCAGGAACGGGCGATAGAGAGAAGAGAGAGCGAGAGAGTGAGAGAGGGAGGGGAGAGAGAGGGATAGAAAGAGGAAAGAACCTAATAAGACCAGCAGAGGGAAACGAATAGAATGGGAAGCACAGGGACAAGACAAGATAATAAATGACAAAACATGACAGTACCCCCCACTCACCGGCGCCTCCTGGCGCACTCGAGGAGGAATCCTGGCGGCAACGGAGGAAATCATCAATGAGTGAACGGTCCAGCACGTCCCGAGAGACGGAACCCAACTCCTCTCCTCAGGACCGTAACCCTCCCAATCCACTAAGTATTGGTGACCCCGTCCCGAGAACGCATGTCCATGATCTTATGTACCTTGTAAATAGGTGCGCTCTCGACAAGGACGGGAGGGGAGGGAAGACGAACGGGGTGCGAAGAAAGGGCTTAACACAGGAGACATGGAAGACAGGATGGACGCGACGAAGATGTCGCGGAAGAAGCAATCGCACAGCGACAGGATTGACGACCTGGGAGACACGGAACGGACCAATGAACCGCGGAGTCAACTTACGAGAAGCTGTCGTAAGAGGAAGGTTGCGAGTGGAAAGCCCACTCTCTGGCCGCAACAATACCTTGGACTCTTAATCCTGCGTTTATTGGCGGCTCTCACAGTCTGTGCCCTGTAACGGCAAAGTGCAGACCTCACCCTCCTCAGGTGCGCTCACAGCGTTGGACAAACGCTGAGCGGAGGAACACTGGACTCGGCAAGCTGGGATGAGAACAGAGGAGGCTGGTAACCCAGACTACTCTGAAACGGAGATAACCCGGTAGCAGACGAAGGAAGCGAATTGTGGCGTATTCTGCCCAGGGAGCTGTTCTGCCCAAGACGCAGGGTTTCTGAAAGAAAGGCTGCGTAGTATGCGACCAATCGTCTGATTGGCCCTCTCTGCCTTGACCGTTAGACTGGGGATGAAACCCGGAAGAGAGACTGACGGACGCACCAATCAAACGACAGAACTCCCTCCAAAACTGTGACGTGAATTGCGGGCCTCTGTCTGAAACGGCGTCTAACGGGAGGCCATGAATTCTGAATACATTCTCGATAATGATTTGTGCCGTCTCCTTAGCGGAAGGAAGTTTAGCGAGGGGAATGAAATGTGCCGCCTTAGAGAACCTATCGACAACCGTAAGAATCACAGTCTTCCCCGCAGACAAAGGCAGACCGGTAATGAAGTCTAGGGCGATGTGAGACCATGGTCGAGAAGGAATGGGGAGCGGTCTGAGACGACCGGCAGGAGGAGAGTTACCCGACTTAGTCTGCGCGCAGTCCGAACAAGCAGCCACGAACCGGCGCGTGTCACGCTCCTGAGTCGGCCACCAAAAGCGCTGGCGAATAGACGCAAGAGTGCCTCGAACACCGGGATGACCAGCTAACTTGGCAGAGTGAGCCCACTGAAGAACAGCCAGACGAGTGGAAACAGGAACGAAAAGGAGGTTACTAGGACAAGCGCCGGCGCGCAGTGTGCGTGAGTGCTTGCTTAACCTGTCTTTCAATTCCCCAGACTGTTAACCCGACAACACGCCCATAAGGAAGAATCCCTCGGGATCAGTAGAAGCCACAGAAGAACTAAACAGACGGGATAAGGCATCAGGCTTGGTGTTCTTGCTACCCGGACGGTAAGAAATCACAAACTCGAAACGAGCGAAAAACAACGCCCAACGAGCTTGACGGGCATTAAGTCGTTTGGCAGAACGGATGTACTCAAGGTTCTTATGGTCTGTCCAAACGAAAAAGGAACGGTCGCCCCCTCCAACCACTGTCGCCATTCGCCTAGGGCTAAGCGGATGGCGAGCAGTTCACGGTTACCCACATCATAGTTGCGCTCCAGATGGCGACAGGCGATGAGAAAAATAAGCGCAAGGATGAACCTTATCGTCAGACTGGAAGCGCTGGGATAGAATGGCACACACGCCTACCTCTGAAGCGTCAACCTCGACAATGAATTGTCTAGTGACGTCAGGAGTAACGAGGATAGGAGCGGACGTAAAACGTTCTTTTAGAAGATCAAAAGCTCCCTGGGCGGAACCGGACCACTTAAAACACGTCTTGACAGAAGTAAGAGCTGTGAGAGGGGCAGCAACTTGACCGAAATTACGAATGAAACGCCGATAGAAATTAGCGAAACCTAAAGCGCTGCAACTCGACACGTGACCTTGGAACGGGCCAATCACTGACAGCTTGGACCTTAGCGGAATCCATCTGAATGCCTTCAGCGGAAATAACGGAACCGAGAAAAGTAACGGAGGAGACATGAAAAGAGCACTTCTCAGACTTTACGTAGAGACAATTCTCTAAAAGGCGCTGTAGAACACGTCGAACGTGCTGAACATGAATCTCGAGTGACGGAGAAAAATCAGGATATCGTCAAGATAGACAAAAACAAAGATGTTCAGCATGTCTCTCAGAACATCATTAACTAATGCCTGAAAAAACAGCTGGGCGCATTGGCGAGACCAAACGGCAGAACCCGGTACTCAAAATGCCAACGGAGTGTTAAACGCCGTTTTCCACTCGTCCCCCTCTCTGATGCGCACGAGATGGTAAGCGTTACGAAGGTCCAACTTAGTAAAGCACCTGGCTCCCTGCAGAATCTCGAAGGCTGATGACATAAGGGGAAGCGGATAACCATTCTTAACCGTTATGTCATTCAGCCCTCGATAATCCACGCAGGGGCGCAGAGTACTGTCCCTTCTTCTTAACAAAAGAACCCCGCCCCGGCCGGAGAGGAAGAAGGCACTATGGTACCGGCGTCAAGAGACACAGACAAATAATCCTCGAGAGCCTTACGTTCGGGAGCCGACAGAGAGTATAGTCTACCCGAGGAGGAGTGGTCCCCGGAAGGAGATCAATACTACAATCATACGACCGGTGAGGAGGAAGGGAGTTGCTCGGGACCGACTGAAGACCGTGCGCAGATCATGATATTCCTCCGGTACTCCTGTCAAATCCCAGGTTCCTCCTGAGAAGTAGGACAGAAGAAACGGGAGGGATGGCAGACATTAAACACTTCACATGACAAGAAACGTTCCAGGATAGGATAGAATTACTAGACCAATTAATAGAAGGATTATGACATACTAGCCAGGGATGACCCAAAACAACAGGTGTAAACGGTGAACGAAAAATCAAAAAAGAAATAGTCTCACTGTGGTTACCAGATACTGTGAGGGGTTAAAGGTAGTGTCTCAAATCTGATACTGGGAAGATGACTACCATCTAAGCGAACATGGGCGTAGGCTTCTCTAACTCTCTGAAAGGAATGTCATGTTTCGAACCCATGCTTCGTCCATGAAACAACCCTCAGCCCCAGAGTCTATCAAGGCACTACATTTAGCACCCGAACCGGTCCAGCGTAGATGGACCGACAAAGTAGTACAGGATCTTGATGGAGAGACTTGAGTAGTTGCGCTCACCTGTAGCCCTCCCGCTTACAGATGAGCTCTGGCTTTACTGGACATGAATTAACAAAATGTCCAGCAACTCCACAATAGAGGCACAGGCGGTGGTGATCCTCCGTTCCCTCTCCTTAGTCGAGATGCGAATCCCTCCCAGCTGCATGGGCTCAGACTCTGAGCCAGAGGAGGGAGATGGTTGCGATGCGGAGCAGGGAAACACGTTGATGCGAGCTCTCTTCCACGAGCCCGGTGACGAAGATCTACCCGTCGTTCTATGCGGATGGCGAGAGCAATCAAAGAGTCCACATCTGAAGGAACCTCCCGGGAAGAATCTCATCCTTAACCACTGCGGAGTCCTTCCAGAAAACGAGGCGAGCAGCGCCGGCTCGTTCCACTCACTAGAGGCAGCAGAGTGCGAAACTCAATAGAATAATCCGTTATGGACCGTTCACCTTGGCATAAGGAAGCCAGGGCCCTAGAAGCCTCCCTACCAAAAACTGAACGGTCAAAAACCCGAATCATCTCCTCTTTAAAGTTCTGGAACTTGTTAGAGCAATCAGCCCTTGCCTCCCAGATAGCTGTTGTGCCCCATTCTCGAGCCCGGCCAGTAAGGAGTGAAATGACGTAAGCAGCAGAGCTCTCTCTCTAGAGTATGTGTTGGGTTGGAGAGAACACAATCTCACACTGCGTGAGAAAGGAGCGGCACTTCAGTGGGCTGCCCCGGAGTAGCAAGGTGGGTTATTAACCCTAGGTTCTGGAGGCTCGGCAGGCCAGGAAGTAACAGGTGGCACGAGACGTAGACTCTGGAACTGTCCAGAGGGTCGGAAACCTGAGCGGCCAGGTTCTCCACGGCATGGCGAGCAGCAGACAATTCCCTGCTCGTGTCTGCCGAGCATGGCTCCTTGGATCTCGACGGCAGTGTAACGAGCGTCTGAAGTCGCTGGGTCCCATTCCTTGGTAGTTCCTTCTGTCATGCAGGTGAAAAGAGGACCCAAAAGCGACTTGGCGAAAACAGAGTCTTTAATCCAGTAAGGTGAATACAAACAAAAAACACAACTATCACTCGAAATGACGAGGACAAACTGGAGACTCGATCTTGAACAGCAGGTGAACAGCAGGTTGCCTCGGGAAGGCACTTGAACCAGACAGACTCAGACACCTGCTCACCACGCAGCATCTGAGGAAAACACGACACGACAGGGCGATACACAAACACAGCACGGTGAATTCTAGACAAGGAACCGACAGGACAGGAACGGAACACAAAGGAAGAAATAGGGACTCTAATCAGGGGAAAGGATCGGGAACAGGTGTGGGAAGACTAAATGATTGATTAGGGGAATAGGAACAGCTGGGAGCAGGAACGGAACGATAGAGAGAAGAGAGAGCGAGAGAGTGAGAGAGGGAGGGGGAGAGAGAGGGATAGAAAGAGGGAAAGAACCTAATAAGACCAGCAGAGGGAAACGAATAGAATGGGAAGCACAGGGACAAGACAAGATAATAAATGACAAAACATGACACCTCCTTTCTGTAGCATTACTGTACTGTATTTAAAACTCTCTCAAAGACCTTTACTTGCCCATTTGTGCTTTAGCCAACTCTATCTGTCATGTTTATAGGCCTGCTGCCTCCACTGATCATATTTGGGAATTGATGCTTTGCCTTGAATTATTGTCTGAGATTCATACCTGCAGTCGGCTGTATATTATTTTGGCCTATTTAGTTTTCTGCCTTCAACCTTTGCTTTTGTTATTTATCCCTGACTGCTATGTCTTCAACCTTTGCTTTTGTTATTTAGCCCTGACTGCTATGTCTTCAACCTTTCTCTATACCTCCCGTCTCTCAGAGATACACTGGGCTTATGGCTGGAGTTGGACCGGAACTCGCGGTATTAGCTCACATACGCAGAGTGAGTAGCTAGCTGCCCTGCGTGTGTTGTGTTGTATTAGTACCATTCTGTGATTCCCCGTTGTACAATACTAGAGTTCTAAAATGTATTTCCTGTTGTCTATCATGACGTATTGTTTATTTATTACCGATGCCAAGGAAGGAACGAAAGTCTTCTCAGATTTCAAGCCTCACCTTTGATGTTACTGTTTACATGGTGAACACTGCCACCTTGTGGTAGTCTAGAGTGGTAACACCACTGTCTGCACCTCATAATGACCTCTGACAGTAGGGCTGATTCAGTTCACTGTGGAGGCTCTCTCTCTCTGCTTGAGGTTCCCTCCTCTCTTCCTTTCCTCTTACTGAGCTCTCTGTCCTTCTGAGCAGAACTGACCTCCTTGACACACTCGTTTCCCTTTCCTTACCTCTTTTCCTCCCTCATTTTCTACCCCCTCTCATTATCCCATTATTTATCTACACTTCCTCACATATCCCTACCCTTCTTATCCCTTTACCCCTCTCCCTTGGCTTCCTCTTTCTCTCTCTCTCCCTTCTTATTCCCTCTACCCTCCATTCCCCCTCTCTCACTCCCTCTCACCATCCCTCCCCCACCCTCTTCCCAGTCCCCTCAGAACAGCAGCAGTTCTACAAAGTCAGCTAACCAGACAGACACCAAAGAGCTGGATGACATCAGTCAGGAAATCACCCAGCGACAGAGGTGAGCTCCGCCCCAACCCCTCTAACCCCAACCCCCTGTTCCTGGAGGAAATCTTTGTTTGTCATTCCTTCTAAAAGAGGTGGGAATCTTATTGAAGGGGTGAGTGATTACATTTCTCCAGCCCCATCCCAACTTTGTGGAATTCTATATTTGATGTTGTAGCTTGTAGAATTGGCTTGGGCAGTGTTTCTCAATCTATACTCCGCAGAACCATAGTGCACATTTGTCTTCCAACCAAGCACTAGTGTGCTTGATTCAACTAGTCAACTTCAAGTATTTGGCGGGGATAGCAATGTATCATTTGATATCATCTTCTCACCAAGCTTGTGTGTGTGTGTGTGTGTGTGTGTGTGTGTGTGTGTGTGTGTGTGTGTGTGTGTGTGTGTGTGTGTGTGTGTGTGTGTGTGTGTGTGTGTGTGTGTGTGTGTGTGTGTGTGTGTGTGTGTGTGTGTGTGTGTGTGTGTGTGTGTGTGTGTGTGTGTGTGTGGGGAGAAGTACACTCTGGAGCAGGACATCAGGGACAAGGAGGAAGGCATCAGACAGAAGAACAATGAGGTTCAGGTGAGACTCCAAGGAATTGACTGTCTTTAGAGATGTCCATGGTTCCAAAATCAAACCCTTGCTCCTACACCTTATGCATCCCTAGATCGAAGAGGATTGTATAAGGTTACCAATAAGGTGACAATTCCACCTGGAATTGGGGATGAGCAACTCTAGTCTTCAAGGGCCGCATTAACATGATGCTTCCTTGATACTAGCTTAAAGGACCAGTGCAGTCAAAACATGATTTTTCTTATTTTATATACACTGCTCAAAAAAATAAAGGAAACACTAAAATAACGCATCCTAGATTTGAATGAATGAAATATTCTTATTAACTACTTTTTTCTTTACATAGTTGAATGTGCTGACAGCAAAATCACGCAAAAATTATGAATGGAAATCAAATTTATCAACCCATGGAGGTCTGGATTTGGTTCACACTCAAAATTAAAGTGGAAAACCACACTACAGGCTGATCCTACTTTGATGTAATGTCCTTAAAACAAGTCAAAATGAGGCTCAGTAGTGTGTGTGGCCTCCAAGTCCCTGTATGACCTCCCTACAATGCCTGGGCATGCTTCTGGTGAGGTTGCGGATAGTACACTGAAGGATCTCCTCCCGGACCTGGAATAAAGCATCCACCAACTCCTGGACAGTCTGTGGTGCAACGTGGCGTTTGTGGATGGAGTGAGACATGATGTCCCAGATGTGCTCAATTGGATTCAGGTCTGTGGAACGGGCGGGCCAGTCCATAGCATCAAATGCCTTCCTCTTGCAGGAACTGCTGACACACTCCAGCCACATGAGGTCTAGCATTGTCTTGCATTAGGAGGAACAGGCCAACCGCACCAGCATATGGTCTCACAAGGGGTCTGAGGATCTCATCGGTACCTAATAGCAGTCAGGCTACCTCTGGCGAGCACACGGAGGCCTGTGCGGCCCCCAAAAGAAATGCCACCCCCCCACCATAACTGACCCACCGCCAAACCGGGTCATGCTGGAGGATGTTTCAGGCAGCAGAACGTTCTCCACGGCGTCTCTAGACTGTCACGTCTGTCACATGTGCTCAGTGTGAACCTGCTTTCATCTGTGAAGAGCACAGGGCGCCAGTGGCGATCTTGGTGTTCTCTGGCAAATGCCAAACGTCCTGCACGATGTTGGGCTGTAAGCACAACCCCCCACCTGTGGACGTCGGGCCCTCATACCACCATCATGGAGTCTGTTTCTGACCGTTTGAGCAGACACATGCACAATTGTGGCCTGGAGGTCATGTTGCAGGGTTCTGGCAGTGCTCCTCCTGCTCCTCCTTGCACAAAGGCAGAGGTATCGGTCCTGCTGCTGGGTTGTCGCCCTCCTACGGCCTCTTTTATGTCTCCTGATGTACTGGCCTGTCTCCCTGGTAGTGCCTCCATGCTCTGGTCACTATGTTGACAGACACAGCAAACCTTCTTGCCACAGCTCGCATTGATGTGCCATCCTGGATGAGCTGCACTACCTGAGCCACTTGTGTGGGTTGTAGACTCCGTCTCATACTACCACTAGAGTGAAAGCACCGCCAGCATTCAAAAGTGACCAAAACATCAGCCAGGAAGCATTGGATCTGAGAAGTGGTCTGGTCACCACCTGCAAGACCACTCCTTTATTGGGGGATGTCTTGCTAATTGCCTATAATTTCCACCTGTTGTCTATTCCATTTGCACAACAGCATGTGAAATTTATTGTCAATCAGTGTTGCTTCCTAAGTGGACAGTTTGATTTCACAGAAGTGTGATTGACTTGGAGTTACATTGTGTTGTTTAAGTGTTCCCTTTATTTTTGAGCAG
>NW_025752230.1:0-13112 GCF_021184085.1 Oncorhynchus gorbuscha | reverse complement strand
ATGTATTGGTAGTTCAGCACCAGAAGGGGTGGTGATATGGAGGACTAACTGATGTATTGGTAGTTCAGCACCAGAAGGGGTGGTGATATGGAGGACTAACTGATGTATTGGTAGTTCAGCACCAGAAGGGGTGGTGATATGGAGGACTAACTGATCAGGTATTGGTAGTTCAGCACCAGAAGGGGTGGTGATATGGAGGACTAACTGATGTATTGGTAGTTCAGCACCAGAAGGGGTGGTGATATGGAGGACTAACTGATGCAGGGGATGTATTGGTAGTTCAGCACCAGAAGGGGTGGTGATATGGAGGACTAACTGATGCGGGGATGTATTGGTAGTTCAGCACCAGAAGGGGTGGTGATATGGAGGACTAACTGATGTATTGGTAGTTCAGCACCAGAAGGGTGGTGATATGGAGGACTAACTGATGTATTGGTAGTTCAGCACCAGAAGGGGTGGTGATATGGAGGACTAACTGATGTATTGGTAGTTCAGCACCAGAAGGGGTGGTGATATGGAGGACTAACTGATGTATTGGTAGTTCAGCACCAGAAGGGGTGGTGATATGGAGGACTAACTGATGCAGGGATGTATTGGTAGTTCAGCACCAGAAGGGGTGGTGATATGGAGGACTAACTGATGTATTGGTAGTTCAGCACCAGAAGGGGTGGTGATATGGAGGACTAACTGATGTATTGGTAGTTCAGCACCAGAAGGGGTGGTGATATGGAGGACTAACTGATGCAGGGGTGTATTGGTAGTTCAGCACCAGAAGGGGTGGTGATATGGAGGACTAACTGATGGGGGATGTATTGGTAGTTCAGCACCAGAAGGGGTGGTGATATGGAGGACTAACTGATGCAGGGGATGTATTGGTAGTTCAGCACCAGAAGGGGTGGTGATATGGAGGACTAACTGATGTATTGGTAGTTCAGCACCAGAAGGGGTGGTGATATGGAGGACTAACTGATGTATTGGTAGTTCAGCACCAGAAGGGGTGGTGATATGGAGGACTAACTGATGTATTGGTAGTTCAGCACCAGAAGGGGTGGTGATATGGAGGACTAACTGATGTATTGGTAGTTCAGCACCAGAAGGGGTGGTGATATGGAGGACTAACTGATGTATTGGTAGTTCAGCACCAGAAGGGGTGGTGATATGGAGGACTAACTGATGCAGGGGATGTATTGGTAGTTCAGCACCAGAAGGGGTGGTGATATGGAGGACTAACTGATGCAGGGATGTATTGGTAGTTCAGCACCAGAAGGGGTGGTGATATGGAGGACTAACTGATGTATTGGTAGTTCAGCACCAGAAGGGGTGGTGATATGGAGGACTAACTGATGCAGGGGGTGTATTGGTAATTCAGCACCAGAAGGGGTGGTGATATGGAGGACTAACTGATGTATTGGTAGTTCAGCACCAGAAGGGGTGGTGATATGGAGGACTAACTGATGCAGGGGATGTATTGGTAGTTCAGCACCAGAAGGGGTGGTGATATGGAGGACTAACTGATGTATTGGTAGTTCAGCACCAGAAGGGGTGGTGATATGGAGGACTAACTGATGTATTGGTAGTTCAGCACCAGAAGGGGTGGTGATATGGAGGACTAACTGATGTATTGGTAGTTCCAGCACCAGAAGGGGTGGTGATATGGAGGACTAACTGATGTATTGGTAGTTCAGCACCAGAAGGGGTGGTGATATGGAGGACTAACTGATGTATTGGTAGTTCAGCACCAGAAGGGGTGGTGATATGGAGGACTAACTGATGCAGGGGATGTATTGGTAGTTCAGCACCAGAAGGGGTGGTGATATGGAGGACTAACTGATGCAGGGGATGTATTGGTAGTTCAGCACCAGAAGGGGTGGTGATATGGAGGACTAACTGATGTATTGGTAGTTCAGCACCAGAAGGGGTGGTGATATGGAGGACTAACTGATGCAGGGGGTGTATTGGTAATTCAGCACCAGAAGGGGTGGTGATATGGAGGACTAACTGATGTATTGGTAGTTCAGCACCAGAAGGGGTGGTGATATGGAGGACTAACTGATGCAGGGGATGTATTGGTAGTTCAGCACCAGAAGGGGTGGTGATATGGAGGACTAACTGATGTATTGGTAGTTCAGCACCAGAAGGGGTGGTGATATGGAGGACTAACTGATGTATTGGTAGTTCAGCACCAGAAGGGGTGGTGATATGGAGGACTAACTGATGTATTGGTAGTTCAGCACCAGAAGGGGTGGTGATATGGAGGACTAACTGATGTATTGGTAGTTCAGCACCAGAAGGGGTGGTGATATGGAGGACTAACTGATGTATTGGTAGTTCAGCACCAGAAGGGGTGGTGATATGGAGGACTAACTGATGTATTGGTAGTTCAGCACCAGAAGGGGTGGTGATATGGAGGACTAACTGATGTATTGGTAGTTCAGCACCAGAAGGGGTGGTGATATGGAGGACTAACTGATGCAGGGGATGTATTGGTAGTTCAGCACCAGAAGGGGTGGTGATATGGAGGACTAACTGATGTATTGGTAGTTCAGCACCAGAAGGGGTGGTGATATGGAGGACTAACTGATGCAGGGGATGTATTGGTAGTTCAGCACCAGAAGGGGTGGTGATATGGAGGACTAACTGATGTATTGGTAGTTCAGCACCAGAAGGGGTGGTGATATGGAGGACTAACTGATGCAGGGGGTGTATTGGTAATTCAGCACCAGAAGGGGTGGTGATATGGAGGACTAACTGATGTATTGGTAGTTCAGCACCAGAAGGGGTGGTGATATGGAGGACTAACTGATGTATTGGTAGTTCAGCACCAGAAGGGGTGGTGATATGGAGGACTAACTGATGTATTGGTAGTTCAGCACCAGAAGGGGTGGTGATATGGAGGACTAACTGATGCAGGGGATGTATTGGTAGTTCAGCACCAGAAGGGGTGGTGATATGGAGGACTAACTGATGTATTGGTAGTTCAGCACCAGAAGGGGTGGTGATATGGAGGACTAACTGATGCAGGGGATGTATTGGTAGTTCAGCACCAGAAGGGGTAGTGATATGGAGGACTAACTGATGCAGGGGATGTATTGGTAGTTCAGCACCAGAAGGGGTAGTGATATGGAGGACTAACTGATGTATTGGTAGTTCAGCACCAGAAGGGGTTTAGTCTCTGTTCAACTGTGTATCCAGTATCGGCTGCCATATTTTGTAGAATATAGGAGCTAAAACTTTCCATATGCATTACATTTCGTAAATGTCATAACCACATTTAAATGGTTGGTACAGTTTCCAATTTCCCAAATTGTATTGGAGTGTGTTTAAACAGGCACGGTCTGATATACTGTCATCTACAGGTAGTCCATTTGGATCAGGAGTATAGAGGGGTTGGCTGTTTAGCAAGAACACTGACACGTGGACAACTACTTGGCAAAACAGACCTGGTTGGTTTAGACCAGAAGTTTTCAACCAGGGGTCTATGAAAATACACTGTACAGATCCCAGACATTTTACATAGCCACAAAAAGCTTGTCTCTCAACCGTTGTGCACAAATGTGTTTACATCCCTGTTAGTGAGCATTTCTCCTTTTCCAAGATAATCCATCCACCTGACAGGTGTGGCATATCAAGAAAGGGATTAAACCGCATGTCATCATTACACAGTGCACCTTGTGCTAGACAATAAAAGGCCACTCTAAATGTGCAGTTTTGTCATACACCTCAATGCCAATGGGGTAATCAGGTACAGATGGTTAGAGTTCTGGATCTGGGGACCCTCTGGGGTATTCAGGTACCAAATGGTTAGAGTTCTGGATCTGGGGACCCTCTGGGGTATTCAGGTACCAGATGGTTGAGTCTGGATCTGACCCTGGGGTATTCAGGCAGATGGTTAGAGTTCTGGATCCAGACCCTCTGGGGTATTCAGGTACAGATGGTTAGAGTTCTGGATCCAGACCCTCTGGGGTATTCAGGTACAGATGGTTAGAGTTCTGGATCCAGACCCTCTGGGGTATTCAGGTACAGATGGTTAGAGTTCTGGATCCAGACCCTCTGGGGTATTCAGGTGTACAGATGGTTAGAGTTCTGGATCCAGACCCTCTGGGGTATTCAGGTACAGATGGTTAGAGTTCTGGATCCAGACCTTTGGGGGTATTCAGGTGCCAGGTGGATTTCAGAAGACTCGTCCTGTGAAAGAGGAGGTTGAGGACCCTGGCTTCGACTCGACAACATGTAAACAATATATCCTCTCAGATGTTTATTGAAAACATAAATACATTTGCACAATGACGTTGTTATCTCTCAAATACATCGTTAGCTAGCTATGGTTGAGCCATATTGGCGTAGACGTGACATCAGTCAACACAAGACATGGTATCAGGAACAAGATACAACACCTCCGATTCTCCCTCACAAGGTAGTTTCTGTCATTGTTCATTTGCTCTAATTCATGGCTGATCCGCCTCATTTAATTTACATAAGTCAACCCACTCTTCCGGCCACAGAGTGGATTCACCTTATGACATCCAGTGGAACGTCATTTTGGTGAGATATTAATCCTATCTAGGTATTCCTTAAAGAGGTGGGGTTTCAAGTGTCTCCGGAAGGTGACCTGGATGGAATCATGTGATCATTCCCTTCTTAACCCCATTGGAAGTCCCACCCTGCCCGACTTCCTGTACTTCAAAATGGTTTAGGAAGTCCCACACTGCTGACTTCCTGTACTGTCAAAAATGTGTTTAGGAAGTCCCACACTGCTGACTTCCTGTACTAAAATGGTTTAGGAAGTCCCACACTGCTGACTTCCTGTATTCAAAGTGTTTTAAGCCCTCTGGCCCTGTCTGTTAAAACATAGTCCTCTTCTAACTCTGGGACAACCCAGCACCCCGCACATTGACTCAGTACTGGTACCGTGTGTATATAGCCTGGTACCGTGTGTATATAGCCTGGTACCGTGTGTATATAGCCTGGTACCGTGTGTGTATATAGCCTGGTACCGTGTGTGTATATAGCCTGGTACCGTGTGTGGTACTGCACTGTGTGATATATAGCCTGGTACAGTGTGTGTGTGTGCACCTGGTACAGTGTGTGTGTGTATATAGCCTGGTACAGTATGTGTGTGTATATAGCCTGGTACCATGTGTATAAAGCAATGTTATTTTTATTTTTCTCTCTGCGTCGTTGGGAAGGGCCTGTATGTTACATTTCACTGTTAGTCTACACCTGTTTACGAAGCATTTCACTGTTAGTCTACACCTGTTGTTTACCAAGCATTTCACTGTTAGTCTACACCTGTTGTTGTTAGTCTACACACCTGTTGTTTACCAAGCATTTCCCTGTTAGTACACCTGTTGTTTGTCAAGCATTTCCCTGTTAGTCTACACCTGTTGTTGTTAGTCTACACCTGTTGTTTACCAAGCATTACACTGTTAGTCTACACCTGTTGTTGACCAAGCATTACACTGTTAGTCTACACCTGTTGTTTACCAAGCATTTCCCTGTTAGTCTACACCTGTTGTTGTTAGTCTACACCTGTTGTTGTTAGTCTACACCTGTTGTTTACCAAGCATTTCCTGTTATTCACACCTGTTGTTGTTAGTCTACACCTGTTGTTTACCAAGCATTCCACTGTTAGTCTACACCTGTTGTTGTTAGTCTACACCTGTTGTTGTTAGTCTACACCTGTTGTTTACCAAGCATTTCCCTGTTAGTCTACACCTGTTGTTTACCAAGCATTACACTGTTAGTCTACACCTGTTGTTTACCAAGCATTTCCCTGTTAGTCTACACCTGTTGTTGTTAGTCTACACCTGTTGTTTACCAAGCATTTCCCTGTTAGTCTACACCTGTTGTTGTTAGTCTACACCTGTTGTTTACCAAGCATTTCCCTGTTAGTCTACACCTGTTGTTGTTAGTCTACACCTGTTGTTGTTAGTCTACACCTGTTGTTTACCAAGCATTTCCCT
Source organism: Oncorhynchus gorbuscha (assembly GCF_021184085.1). NCBI lineage: Eukaryota > Metazoa > Chordata > Actinopteri > Salmoniformes > Salmonidae > Oncorhynchus > Oncorhynchus gorbuscha. The sequence goes on along the minus strand of NW_025752230.1, from coordinate 7,149 downwards.
GTTAGTCTACACCTGTTGTTGTTAGTCTACACCTGTTGTTTACCAAGCATTTCCCTGTTAGTCTACACCTGTTGTTGTTAGTCTACACCTGTTGTTGTTAGTCTACACCTGTTGTTTACCAAGCATTTCACTGTTAGTCTACACCTGTTGTTTACCAAGCATTTCACTGTTAGTCTACACCTGTTCTTTACCAAGCATTTCACTGTTAGTCTACACCTGTTGTTGTTAGTCTACACCTGTTGTTGTTAGTCTACACCTGTTGTTGTTAGTCTACACCTGTTGTTTACCAAGCATTTCCCTGTTAGTCTACACCGGTTGTTGTTAGTCTACACCTGTTCTTTACCAAGCATTTCCCTGTTAGTCTACACCTGTTGTTGTTAGTCTACACCTGTTGTTGTTAGTCTACACCTGTTGTTGTTAGTCTACACCTGTTGTTGTTAGTCTACACCTGTTCTTTACCAAGCATTTCCCTGTTAGTCTACACCTGTTGTTTACCAAGCATTTCCCTGTTAGTCTACACCTGTTGTTGTTAGTCTACACCTGTTCTTTACCAAGCATTTCCCTGTTAGTCTACACCTGTTGTTGTTAGTCTACACCTGTTGTTGTTAGTCTACACCTGTTCTTTACCAAGCATTTCCCTGTTAGTCTACACCTGTTCTTTACCAAGCATTTCCCTGTTAGTCTACACCTGTTCTTTACCAAGCATTTCCCTGTTAGTCTACACCTGTTGTTGTTAGTCTACACCTGTTGTTGTTAGTCTACACCTGTTGTTGTTAGTCTACACCTGTTGTTTACCAAGCATGTTTCAGATAACATTTGCTACCTGAATGTAAATACTAATTTCTCCTAGGGTTTCTTGCCCTCTATGCTGGTGTTTGTCCAGTCTATTGATCGAGCCAGAGAGCTCTTCCATGAGCTGGTGTACGAAGGCATCAACGTAGACATCATACACGCTGACCGCACACAGCAACAGGCATGCGCACGCGCACACACACACAGACACACACACACACACAGACACACACACACACAATATACTTGTCAAGATATATACTTGTCAAGACTTTTGGGGACCAGCAATTGATTTCCATCTAAATCCTGTTTTCCTGGACCTCTAACCCTAGTTTTAACCCTAAATTTAACCTCTAACCCTAGTTTTAACCCTAAATCTAACCTCTAACCCTAGTTTTAACCCTAAATCTAACCTCTAACCCTAGTTTTAACCCTAAATCTAACCCCTAACCCTAGTTTTAACCCTAAATCTAACCCCTAACCCTAGTTTTAACCCTACATCTAACCTCTAACCCTAGTTTTAACCCTAAATCTAACTTTAACCCCTAACCCTAGTTTTAACCCTAAATCTAACCTATAACCTCCAACCCTAGTTTTAACCCTAAATCTAACCTATAACCTGGTTTTAACCTAAATCAACATAACCCTAGTTTTAACCTAAATCTAACCTCTAACCTAGTTTTACCCTAAATCTAACCTTAGCCCTAACCCCAGTTTTAACCTAAATCTAACCTATAACCTCCAACCCTAGTTTTAACCCTAAATCTAACCTCTAACCCTAGTTTTAACCTCTAAATCTAACCTATAACCCAACCCCTGGTTTAACCCTAAATCTCCTAAACCTAACCCTAACCCTAAATCTAACCCCTAACCCTAGTTTTAACCCTAAATCTAACCTATAACCTCCAACCCTAGTTGTAACCCTAAATCTAACCTATAACCCTAGTTGTAACCCTAAATCTAACCTATAACCTCTAACCCTAGTTTTAACCCTAAATCTAACCTTAACCCCTAACCCTAGTTTTAACCCTAAATCTAACCTCTAACCCTAGTTGTAACCCTAAATCTAACCTCTAACCCTAGTTTTAACCCTAAATCTAACCTATAACCCTAGTTTTAACCCTAAATCTAACCTATAACCCCTAACCCTAACCCTAAATCTAACCTATAACCTCCAACCCTAGTTTTAACCCTAAATCTAACCTCTAACCCTAGTTTTAACCTTAAATCTAACCTATAACCTCTAACCCTAGTTTTAACCCTAAATCTAACCTATAACCTCTAACCCTAGTTTTAACCCTAAATCTAACCTCTAACCCTAGTTTTAACCCTAAATCTAACCTATAACCCCTAACCCTAGTTTTAACCCTAAATCTAACCTCCAACCCTAGTTTTAACCCTAAATCTAACCTCTAACCCTAGTTTTAACCCTAAATCGAACCTCTAACCCTAGTTTTAACCCTAAATCTAACCTCTAACCCTAGTTTCAACCCTAAATCTAACCTCTAACCCTAGTTTTAACCCTAAATCTAACCTATAACCCTAGTTTTAACCCTAAATCTAACCTATAACCCTAGTTTTAACCCTAAATCTAACCTATAACCCTAGTTTTAACCCTAAATCTAACCTATAACCCTAGTTTTAACCCTAAATCTAACCTCTAACCCTAGTTTTAACCCTAAATCTAACCTATAACCTCACCCTAGTTTTAACTCTAAATCTAACCTTTAACCCTAAATCTAACCTCTAACCCTAGTTTTAACCCTAAATCTAACCTTTAACCCTAAATCTAACCTCTAACCCTAGTTTTAACCCTAAATCTAACCCTAGTTTTAACCCTAAATCTAACCCTAGTTTTAACCTTAAATCTAACCAGCAAAATGTCCTTAGGTCTCTATATTTTAGTTGGTTTACTATTCTAGTGTGGACTTCTGGTACTCCCAAGTATAGTACAACATGTGTATATACACACACACACACTCACACTCACACACACTACTGTACTCCCAAGTATAATGAAACACACACTACTATAAGTCATTCCCTAACTGTGTTTTTTTTCTCCAGAGAGACAACGTGATCAGTAGTTTCCGGTCGGGTGATATCTGGGTGTTGATCTGTACGGCCCTGCTGGCCCGAGGTATCGACTTTAAAGGTGTCAACCTGGTGCTGAACTACGACTTCCCTACCAGCGCTGTGGAATACATCCACCGTATCGGTTAGTCCCTGCGTATCACTACACTACCACACAAAGCTCTAAAAATCTCATCTCGTTTTATTAGTTACATGTGCCGAATACGGTACTGAGTAACCGGTGCCCCCGCACGTAGACATGACCTCGCCGTGTAGGTAGGAGTAGAGTGACTGCAAAGACAATACACAGAGCAGCAGTGTAAAAATAAGGGGGGGGGATCAATGTAAATAGTCTGGTGGCCATTTTGATTAGATGTTCAGCAGTTTTATGGCTTGAGGTCGAAGCTGTTAAGGATCCTTCTGATCCTAGACTTGACGCTCTGGTACCGCTTTTTGGGAGACCCCATGTTCCCTATATAGTACACTACTATAGACCCTATTCCCTATGTGGTGCACTACTATAGACCCTGTTCCCTATAGTACACTACTATAGACCCTATTCCCTATGTAGTGCACTACTATAGACCCTGTTCCCTATATAGTACACTACTATAGACCCTATTCCCTATGTAGTGCACTACTATAGACCCTGTTCCCTATATAGTGCACTACTATAGACCCTGTTCCCCTATATAGTACTACTATAGACCCTATTCCCTATGTAGTGCTACTATAGACCCTGTTCCCTATATAGTACACTACTATAGACCCTATTCCCTATATAGTACACTACTATAGACCCTGTTCCCTATATAGTACACTACTATAGACCCTATTCCCTATATAGTACACTACTATAGACCCTATTCCCTATATAGTGCACTACTATAGACCCTATTCCCTATATAGTACTACTATAGACCCTATTCCTATATAGTGCACTACTATAGACCCTATTCCCTATATAGTACACTACTATAGACCCTGTTCCCTATATAGTACACTACTATAGACCCTATTCCCTATATAGTACAATTACTATAGACCCTATTCCCTATATAGTGCTACTATAGACCCTATTCCCTATAGTGCAATACTATAGACCCTATTCCCTATATAGTGCACTACTATAGACCCTATTCCCCTATAGTACACTACTATAGACCCTATTCCCTATATAGTACACTACTAGACCCTATTCCCCTATATAGTACACTACTATAGACCCTATTCCCTATATAGTACACTACTTTAGACCAGAGCCATGTTCCCTATATAGTACACTACTATAGACCAGAGCCCTATTCCCTATATAGTACACTACTATAGACCAGAGCCCTATTCCCTATATAGTACACTACTATAGACCAGAGCCCTATTCCCTATATAGTACACTACTATAGACCCTATTCCCTATATAGTACACTACTTTAGACCAGAGCCATGTTCCCTATATAGTACACTACTTTAGACCAGAGCCATGTTCCCTATATAGTACACTACTATAGACCAGAGCCCTATTCCCTATATAGTACACTACTATAGACCCTATTCCCTATATAGTACACTACTTTAGACCAGAGCCATGTTCCCTATATAGTACACTACTATAGACCAGAGCCCTATTCCCTATATAGTACACTACTATAGACCAGAGCCCTATTCCCTATATAGTACACTACTATAGACCAGAGCCCTATTCCCTATATAGTACACTACTATAGACCCTATTCCCTATATAGTACACTACTTTAGACCAGAGCCATGTTCCCTATATAGTACACTACTTTAGACCAGAGCCATGTTCCCTATATAGTACACTACTATAGACCAGAGCCCTATTCCCTATATAGTACACTACTATAGACCCTATTCCCTATATAGTACACTACTTTAGACCAGAGCCATGTTCCCTATATAGTACACTACTATAGACCCTATTCCCTATATAGTACACTACTATAGACCCTATTCCCTATATAGTACACTACTTTAGACCAGAGCCATGTTCCCTATATAGTACACTACTATAGACCAGAGCCCTATTCCCTATATAGTACACTACTTTAGACCAGAGCCCTGTTCCCTATATAGTACACTACTATAGACCCTATTCCCTATATAGTACACTACTATAGACCAGAGCCCTATTCCCTATATAGTACACTACTATAGACCCTATTCCCTATATAGTGGTACTACTATAGACCAGAGCCCTATTCCCTATATAGTGGTACTACTATAGACCAGAGCCCTGTTCCCTATATAGTGGTACTACTATAGACCAGAGCCCTGTTCCCTATATAGTGGTACTACTATAGACCAGAGCCCTATTCCCTATATAGTGCACTACTATAGACCCTATTCCCTATATAGTGGTACTACTATAGACCCTATTCCCTATGTAGTGCACTACTATAGACCCTATTCCCTATATAGTGGTACTACTATAGACCCTATTCCCTATGTAGTGCACTACTATAGACCCTATTCCCTATATAGTGCACTACTATAGACCCTATTCCCTATATAGTGGTACTACTATAGACCCTATTCCCTATGTAGTGCACTACTATAGACCCTATTCCCTATAGTGGTACTACTATAGATCAGAGCCCTATTCCTATATAGTGGTACTACTATAGACCCTATTCCCTATGTAGTGCACTACTATAGACCCTATTCCCTATATAGTGGTACTACTATAGACCCTATTCTATGTAGTGCACTTACTATAGACCCTATTCCCTATATAGTGCACTACTATAGACCCTATTCCTCTATATAGTGCACTACTATAGACCCTATTCTCCTATATAGTGCACTACTATAGACCCTATTCCCTATATAGTGCACTACTATAGACCCTATTCCCTATATAGTGCGCTACTATAGACCCTATTCCCCTATATAGTGCACTACTATAGACCCTATTCCCTATATAGTGCACTACTATAGACTATTCCCTATATAGTGGTACTACTATAGACCCTATTCCCTATAGTGGTACTACTATAGACCCTATCTATGTAGTGCACTACTATAGACCCTATTCCCTATATAGTGGTACTACTATAGACCAGAGCCCTATTCCCTATATAGTGGTACAGCCACTATAGACCCTATTCCTATGTAGTGCACTACTATAGACCCTATTCCCTATATAGTGGTACTACTATAGACCCTATTCCCTATGTAGTGCACTACTATAGACCCTATTCCCTATAGTGCACTACTATAGACCCTATTCCCTATATAGGGTACTACTATAGACCAGAGCCCTATTCCCTATATAGTGGTACTACTATAGACCAGAGCCCTATTCCCTATAGTGGTACTACTATAGACCAGAGCCCTGTTCCTATAGTGGTACTACTATAGACCAGAGCCCTATTCCCTATATAGTGGTACTACTATAGACCAGAGCCTATTCCCTATATAGTGGTACTACTATAGACCAGAGCTCTATTCCCTATAGTGGTACTACTATAGACCAGAGCCCTGTTCCCTATATAGTGGTACTACTATAGACTAGAGTCCTATTCCCTATATAGTGCACTACTATAGACCTATTCCCTATATAGTGGTACTACTATAGACCAGAGCCATGTTCCCTATGTAGTGCACTACTATAGACCCTATTCCCTATATAGTGCACTAGTTACAGTAACGTATGTATTGAAGTGTCCATCTTTGTGTGTCTAATCCTAGGTCGTACTGGCAGGGCGGGGACCCTTTGGGGAGAGCTGTCACCTTCTTCACCGAGGATGACAAGCCTCTTCTACGTTGCGGTACACCAGGGGGAGGAGCCCTGGGGATCCACAGGGGAGGGGGCTTGTGGCAGCACTGTCTGATGGGAGCTGTATATAACTCGCCTCCCCTCCCCCACCTCTCCCCCCACCGCCTCTCTCCCCCCACCCTCTCTCCCCCTCTCTCACCCCCCCACCACCTCTCTCTCCCCCCACCGGCTCCCCACCTCTCCCCTCTCCCCCACACGCTCTCTCCCCACCCCCCCCCACCTCTCTCTCCCCCTCCCACCTCTCTCTCCCCCCACCCCACCTCTCTCTCCCCCACCTCTCTCTCTCCCTCCCACCTCTCCCCACCTCTCTCCCCCCACCTCTCACCTCCCCACCCCTCTCTCTCACCTCCTCCCCCTCCACCTCTCTCTTCCTCCCCCTCTCTCTCTCCCCCACCTCTCTCTCTCTCTCCCCCACCTCTCCCACCTCCCTCCCACACTCTCTCTCCCCCCACCTCTCTCTCTCTCCCTCCCACCTCTCCTCCCCC
>NW_025752229.1:0-13113 GCF_021184085.1 Oncorhynchus gorbuscha | reverse complement strand
GGTTGAGCGAGTAGTATAACTTTTTCATTATATTTCATTATATCACAACGGTTTGATTTGTCTTATCTTAGCAATTTCTTCTCAGCTAGCTACATAGCCGTCTTTGTATCAAAGATAATTGCGTAATTATCGTATTTCGCCGTCCTAACGTAGTCTTCACTAGCCAGCTAGCTAACGTCCACTGATTAGCTGCACTGAGAAACTATTACTATTACACTCAACTGAACGACTTGATTAGTTTAGTGTTAGCTACCTACATAGCTGTCTTTGCTGTCTTCGTATCATCGTATCATCGTATCCAAGATAATTGTGTTGTTTAGGTTTAGAGTGTGTAGTCTTAGAGTGATTATCTTAATTTACCGAGGTTAGCTAGCCAGCTATTTGTCGTCCTTAACGTAGGTGACTCTGCTAGCTAGCCAACTCTGCTAGCTAGCCAACGCTAGCCAACGTCTTCTGTATAGAACTCAACTACCCGGTCGCATTCACAGGTTGTATCACATTTTCACTTCATTTCATTACAGTACAACGGTTTGATTTGTTTGATCGTAGCTAGCTACTTAGCTAGCTACATAGCCGTCTTTGTATCAAAGATAATTGTGTAGTCTAGAGCGATTTTCTAGGTTCGCTAGCCATCTATTGTCGTTCTTTTAACGCAACGTAACGTAAACAACACTGCTAGCTAGCCTGCTGGCCCCCAATAGCAACACTGCAGAAACTATTACACTCAACGGAACGACTTGATTAGTGTAGTGTCAACAACGCACCCACTGCCAGCTGGCCTACTTCAGCAGTACTGTATCATTTTAATCATTTTAGTCAATAAGATTCTTGCTACGTAGCTTAACTTTCTGAACATTCGAGACGTGTAGTCCACTTGTCATTCAATCTCCTTTGCATTAGCGTAGCCTCTTCTGTAGCCTGTCAACTATGTGTCTGTTTATCCCTGTTCTCTCCTCTCTGCACAGACCATACAAACGCTCCACACCGCGTGGCCGCGGCCACCCTACTCTGGTGGTCCCAGCGCGCACGACCCACGTGGAGTTCAGGTCTCCGGTAGCCTCTGGAACTGCCAATCTGCGGTCAACAAGGCAGAGTTCATCTCAGCCTATGCCTCCCTCCAGTCCCTCGACTTCTTGGCACTGACGGAAACATGGATCACCACAGACAACACTGCTACTCCTACTGCTCTCTCTTCGTCCGCCCACGTGTTCTCGCACACCCGAGAGCGTCTGGTCAGCGGGGTGGTGGCACCGGGATCCTCATCTCTCCCAAGTGGTCATTCTCTCTTTCTCCCCTTACCCATCTGTCTATCGCCTCCTTTGAATTCCATGCTGTCACAGTTACTAGCCCTTTCAAGCTTAACATCCTTATCATTTATCGCCCTCCAGGTTCCTCGGAGAGTTCATCAATGAGCTTGATGCCTTGATAAGCTCCTTTCCTGAGGACGGCTCACCTCTCACAGTTCTGGGTGACTTTAACCTCCCCACGTCTACCTTTGACTCTTTCCTCTCTGCCTCCTTCTTTCCACTCCTCTCCTCTTTTGACCTCACCCTCTCACCTTCCCCCCTACTCACAAGGCAGGCAATACGCTCGACCTCATCTTTACTAGATGCTGTTCTTCCACTAACCTCACTGCAACTCCCCTCCAAGTCTCCGACCACTGCCTTGTATCCTTTTCCCTCTCGCTCTCATCCAACACCTCCCACACTGCCCCTACTCGGATGGTATCGCGCCGTCCCAACCTTCGCTCTCTCTCCCCCGTTACTCTCTCCTCTTCCATCCTATCATCTCTTCCCTCCGCTCAAACCTTCTCCCACCTATCTCCTGATTCTGCCTCCCTCAACCCTCCTCTCCTCCCTCTCTGCATCCCTTGACTCTCTATGTCCCCTATCCTCCAGGCCGGCTCGGTCCTCCCCTCCCGCTCCGTGGCTCGATGACTCATTGCGAGCTCACAGAACAGGGCTCCGGGCAGCCGAGCGGAAATGGAGGAAAACTCGCCTCCTGCGGACCTGGCATCCTTTCACTCCCTCCTCTCTACATTTTCCTCCTCTGTCTCTGCTGCTAAAGCCACTTTCTACCACGCTAAATTCCAAGCATCTGCCTCTAACCCTAGGAAGCTCTTTGCCACCTTCTCCTCCCTCCTGAATCCTCCGCCCCCTCCCCCCTCCTCCCTCTCTGCAGATGACTTCGTCAACCATTTTGAAAAGAAGGTCGACGACATCCGATCCTCGTTTGCTAAGTCAAACGACACCGCTGGTTCTGCTCACACTGCCCTACCCTGTGCTCTGACCTCTTTCTCCCCTCTCTCTCCAGATGAAATCTCGCGTCTTGTGACGGCCGGCCGCCCAACAACCTGCCCGCTTGACCCTATCCCCTCCTCTCTTCTCCAGACCATTTCCGGAGACCTTCTCCCTTACCTCACCTCGCTCATCAACTCATCCCTGACCGTTGGCTACGTCCCTTCCGTCTTCAAGAGAGCGAGAGTTGCACCCCTTCTGAAAAAACCTACACTCGATCCCTCCGATGTCAACAATTACAGACCAGTATCCCTTCTTTCTTTTCTCTCCAAAACTCTTGAACGTGCCGTCCTTGGCCAGCTCTCCCGCTATCTCTCTCTGAATGACCTTCTTGATCCAAATCAGTCAGGTTTCAAGACTAGTCATTCAACTGAGACTGCTCTCCTCTGTATCACGGAGGCGCTCCGCACTGCTAAAGCTAACTCTCTCTCCTCTGCTCTCATCCTTCTAGATCTATCGGCTGCCTTCGATACTGTGAACCATCAGATCCTCCTCTCCACCCTCTCCGAGTTGGGCATCTCCGGCGCGGCCCACGCTTGGATTGCGTCCTACCTGACAGGTCGCTCCTACCAGGTGGCGTGGCGAGAATCTGTCTCCTCACCACGCGCTCTCACCACTGGTGTCCCCCAGGGCTCTGTTCTTGGCCCTCTCCTATTCTCGCTATACACCAAGTCACTTGGCTCTGTCATAACCTCACATGGTCTCTCTTATCATTGCTATGCAGACGACACACAATTAATCTTCTCCTTTCCCCCTTCTGATGACCAGGTGGCGAATCGCATCTCTGCATGTCTGGCAGACATATCAGTGTGGATGACGGATCACCACCTCAAGCTGAACCTCGGCAAGACGGAGCTGCTCTTCCTCCCGGGGAAGGACTGCCCGTTCCATGATCTCGCCATCACGGTCGACAACTCCATTGTGTCCTCCTCCCAGAGCGCTAAGAACCTTGGCGTGATCCTGGACAACACCCTGTCGTTCTCAACTAACATCAAGGCGGTGGCCCGTTCCTGTAGGTTCATGCTCTACAACATCCGCAGAGTACGACCCTGCCTCACACAGGAAGCGGCGCAGGTCCTAATCCAGGCACTTGTCATCTCCCGTCTGGATTACTGCAACTCGCTGTTGGCTGGGCTCCCTGCCTATGCCATTAAACCCCTTCAACTCATCCAGAACGCCGCAGCCCGTCTGGTGTTCAACCTTCCCAAGTTCTCTCACGTCACCCCGCTCCTCCGTTCTCTCCACTGGCTTCCAGTTGAAGCTCGCATCCGCTACAAGACCATGGTGCTTGCCTACGGAGCTGTGAGGGGAACGGCACCTCAGTACCTCCAGGCTCTGATCAGGCCCTACACCCAAACAAGGGCACTGCGTTCATCCACCTCTGGCCTGCTCGCCTCCCTACCACTGAGGAAGTACAGCTCCCGCTCAGCCCAGTCAAAACTGTTCGCTGCCCTGGCCCCCCAATGGTGGAACAAACTCCCTCACGACGCCAGGACAGCGGAGTCAATCACCACCTTCCGGAGACACCTGAAACCCCACCTCTTTAAGGAATACCTAGGATAGGTTAAGTAATCCCTCTCACCCCACCCCCCCTAAGTTTTAGATGCACTATTGTTAAGTGACTGTCCCACTGGATGTCATAAGGTGAATGCACCAATTTGTAAGTCGCTCTGGATAAGAGCGTCTGCTAAATGACTTAAATGTAAATGTAAATGTTAAACCCTCACCACTAAGCCTTACCCTCCACTATAAAAACTAGACTGGTTAAACCCTCACCACTAATCCTTACCCTCCACTATAAAAACTAGACTGGTTAAACCCTCACCACTAATTCTAAGCCCCTGCTATAAAAACTAGACTGGTTAAACCGACACCACTAACCCTCCACTATAAAAACTAGACTGGTTAAACCCTCACCACTAACCCTCCACTATAAAAACTAGACTGGTTAAACCCTCACCACTAACCCTTACCCTCCACTATAAAAACTAGACTGGTAAAACCCTCACCACTAATTGTAACCCCCTGCTATAAAAACTAGACTGGTTAAACCCTCACCACTAACCCTCCACTATAAAAACTAGACTGGTTAAACTCTCACCACTAACCCTTACCCTCCACTATAAAAACTAGACTGGTTAAACCCTCACCACTAACCCTCCACTATAAAAACTAGACTGGTTAAACTCTCACCACTGACCCTTACCCTCCAATATAAAAACTAGACTGGTTAAACCCTCAACACTAATTCTAACCCTCCACTATAAAAACTAGACTGGTTAAACTCTCACCACTAACCCTTACCCTCCACTATAAAAACTAGACTGGTTAAACCCTCACCACTAACCCTCCACTATAAAAACTAGACTGGTTAAACCCTCACCACTAACCCTCCACTATAAAAACTAGACTGGTTAAACTCTCACCACTAACCCTTACCCTCCACTATAAAAACTAGACTGGTTAAACCCTCACCACTAATTATGACCCTCCACTATAAAAACTAGACTGGTTAAACCCTCACCACTAACCCTCCACTATAAAAACTAGACTGGTTAAACCCTCACCACTAACCCTCCACTATAACAACTAGACTGGTAAAACCCTCACCACTAAGCCTTACCCTCCACTATAAAAACTAGACTGGTTAAACCCTCACCACTAATTATAACCCTCCACTATAAAAACTAGACTGGTTAAACCCTCACCACTAATCCTAACTCTCCACTATAAAAACTAGACTGGTTAAACTCTCACCACTAACCCTTACCCTCCACTATAAAAACTAGACTGGTTAAACCCTCACCACTAACCCTTACCCTCCACTATAAAAACTAGACTGGTTAAACCCTCACCACTAACCCTTACCCTCCACTATAAAAACTAGACTGGTTAAACCCTCACCACTAATTCTAACCCCCTGCTATAAAAACTAGACTGGTTAAACCCTCACCACTAACCCTCCACTATAAAAACTAGACTGGTTAAACTCTCACCACTAACCCTCCACTATAAAAACTATACTGGTTAAACCCTCACCACTAACCCTTACCCTCCACTATAAAACTAGACTGGTAAAACCCTCACCACTAATTCTAACCCCCTGCTATAAAAACTAGACTGGTTAAACCCTCACCACTAACCCTCCACTATAAAAACTAGACTGGTTAAACTCTCACCACTAACCCTTACCCTCCACTATAAAAAATAGACTGGTTAAACCCTCACCACTAACCCTCCACTATAAAAACTAGACTGGTTAAACTCTCACCACTAACCCTTACCCTCCACTATAAAAACTAGACTGGTTCAACCCTCACCACTAATTCTAACCCTCCACTATAAAAACTAGACTGGTTAAACCCTCACCACTAATCCTAACCCTCCACTATAAAAACTAGACTGGTTAAACCCTCACCACTAACCCTTACCCTCCACTATAAAAACTAGACTGGTTAAACCCTCACCACTAACCCTCCACTATAAAAACTAGACTGGTTAAACCTCGCCACTAACCCTCCACTATAAAAACTAGACTGGTTAAACTCTCACCACTAACCCTTACCCTCCACTATAAAAACTAGACTGGTTAAACCCTCACCACTAATTATAACCCTCCACTATAAAAACTAGACTGGTTAAACCCTCACCACTAATCCTAACTCTCCACTATAAAAACTAGACTGGTTAAACTCTCACCACTAACCCTTACCCTCCACTATAAAAACTAGACTGGTTAAACCCTCACCACTAACCCTTACCCTCCACTATAAAAACTAGACTGGTTAAACCCTCACCACTAACCCTTACCCTCCACTATAAAAACTAGACTGGTTAAACCCTCACCACTAATTCTAACCCCCTGCTATAAAAACTAGACTGGTTAAACCCTCACCACTAACCCTCCACTATAAAAACTAGACTGGTTAAACTCTCACCACTAACCCTCCACTATAAAAACTATACTGGTTAAACCCTCACCACTAACCCTTACCCTCCACTATAAAACTAGACTGGTAAAACCCTCACCACTAATTCTAACCCCCTGCTATAAAAACTAGACTGGTTAAACCCTCACCACTAACCCTCCACTATAAAAACTAGACTGGTTAAACTCTCACCACTAACCCTTACCCTCCACTATAAAAAATAGACTGGTTAAACCCTCACCACTAACCCTCCACTATAAAAACTAGACTGGTTAAACTCTCACCACTAACCCTTACCCTCCACTATAAAAACTAGACTGGTTCAACCCTCACCACTAATTCTAACCCTCCACTATAAAAACTAGACTGGTTAAACCCTCACCACTAATCCTAACCCTCCACTATAAAAACTAGACTGGTTAAACCCTCACCACTAACCCTTACCCTCCACTATAAAAACTAGACTGGTTAAACCCTCACCACTAACCCTCCACTATAAAAACTAGACTGGTTAAACCCTCGCCACTAACCCTCCACTATAAAAACTAGACTGGTTAAACTCTCACCACTAACCCTTACCCTCCACTATAAAAACTAGACTGGTTAAACCCTCACCACTAATTATAACCCTCCACTATAAAAACTAGACTGGTTAAACCCTCACCACTAATCCTAACTCTCCACTATAAAAACTAGACTGGTTAAACTCTCACCACTAACCCTTACCCTCCACTATAAAAACTAGACTGGTTAAACCCTCACCACTAACCCTTACCCTCCACTATAAAAACTAGACTGGTTTAAACCCTCACCACTAACCCTTACCCTCCACTATAAAAACTAGACTGGTTAAACCCTCACCAATAACCCTCCACTATAACAACTAGACTGGTTAAACCCTCACCACTAACCCTAACCCTCCACTATAACAACTAGACTGGTAAAACCCTCACCACTAACCCTTACCCTCCACTATAACAACTAGACTGGTAAAACCCTCACCACTAACCCTAACCCTCCACTATAACAACTAGACTGGTAAAACCCTCACTACTAACCCTCCACTATAACAACTAGACTGGTAAAACCCTCACCACTAACCCTTACCCTCCACTATAACAAGTAGACTGGTTAAACCCTCACCACTAAGCCTTACCCTCCACTATAAAAACTAGACTGGTTAAACCCTCACCACTAATCCTTACCCTCCACTATAAAAACTAGACTGGTTAAACCCTCACCACTAATTCTAACCCCCTGCTATAAAAACTAGACTGGTTAAACCCTCACCACTAACCCTCCACTATAAAAACTAGACTGGTTAAACCCTCACCACTAACCCTCCACTATAAAAACTAGACTGGTTAAACTCTCACCACTAACCCTTACCCTCCACTATAAAAACTAGACTGGTTAAACCCTCACCACTAATTATAACCCTCCACTATAAAAACTAGACTGGTTAAACCCTCACCACTAACCCTTACCCTCCACTATAACAACTAGACTGGTAAAACCCTCACCACTAACCCTCTACTATAACAACTAGACTGGTAAAATCCTCACCACTAACCCTTACCCTCCACTATAACAACTAGACTGGTTAAACCCTCACCACTAAGCCTTACCCTCCACTACAAAAACTAGACTGGTTAAACCCTCACCACTAATCCTTACCCTCCACTATAAAAACTAGACTGGTTAAACCCTCACCATTAATTCTAACCCCCTGCTATAAAAACTAGACTGGTTAAACCCTCACCACTAACCCTCCACTATAAAAACTAGACTGGTTAAACCCTCACCACTAACCCTCCACTATAAAAACTAGACTGGTTAAACCCTCACCACTAATTATGACCCTCCACTATAAAAACTAGACTGGTTAAACCCTCACCACTAACCCTCCACTATAAAAACTAGACTGGTTAAACCCTCACCACTAACCCTCCACTATAACAACTAGACTGGTAAAACCCTCACCACTAAGCCTTACCCTCCACTATAAAAACTAGACTGGTTAAACCCTCACCACTAATTATAACCCTCCACTATAAAAACTAGACTGGTTAAACCCTCACCACTAATCCTAACTCTCCACTATAAAAACTAGACTGGTTAAACTCTCACCACTAACCCTTACCCTCCACTATAAAAACTAGACTGGTTAAACCCTCACCACTAACCCTTACCCTCCACTATAAAAACTAGACTGGTTAAACCCTCACCACTAACCCTTACCCTCCACTATAAAAACTAGACTGGTTAAACCCTCACCACTAATTCTAACCCCCTGCTATAAAAACTAGACTGGTTAAACCCTCACCACTAACCCTCCACTATAAAAACTAGACTGGTTAAACTCTCACCACTAACCCTCCACTATAAAAACTATACTGGTTAAACCCTCACCACTAACCCTTACCCTCCACTATAAAACTAGACTGGTAAAACCCTCACCACTAATTCTAACCCCCTGCTATAAAAACTAGACTGGTTAAACCTCACCACTAACCCTCCACTATAAAAACTAGACTGGTTAAACTCTCACCACTAACCCTTACCCTCCACTATAAAAAATAGACTGGTTAAACCCTCACCACTAACCCTCCACTATAAAAACTAGACTGGTTAAACTCTCACCACTAACCCTTACCCTCCACTATAAAAACTAGACTGGTTCAACCCTCACCACTAATTCTAACCCTCCACTATAAAAACTAGACTGGTTAAACCCTCACCACTAATCCTAACCCTCCACTATAAAAACTAGACTGGTTAAACCTCACCACTAACCCTTACCCTCCACTATAAAAACTAGACTGGTTAAACCCTCACCACTAACCCTCCACTATAAAAACTAGACTGGTTAAACCCTCGCCACTAACCCTCCACTATAAAAACTAGACTGGTTAAACTCTCACCACTAACCCTTACCCTCCACTATAAAAACTAGACTGGTTAAACCCTCACCACTAATTATAACCCTCCACTATAAAAACTAGACTGGTTAAACCCTCACCACTAATCCTAACTCTCCACTATAAAAACTAGACTGGTTAAACTCTCACCACTAACCCTTACCCTCCACTATAAAAACTAGACTGGTTAAACCCTCACCACTAACCCTTACCCTCCACTATAAAAACTAGACTGGTTAAACCCTCACCACTAACCCTTACCCTCCACTATGAAAACTAGACTGGTTAAACCCTCACCAATAACCCTCCACTATAACAACTAGACTGGTTAAACCCTCACCACTAACCCTAACCCTCCACTATAACAACTAGACTGGTAAAACCCTCACCACTAACCCTTACCCTCCACTATAACAACTAGACTGGTAAAACCCTCACCACTAACCCTAACCCTCCACTATAACAACTAGACTGGTAAAACCCTCACTACTAACCCTCCACTATAACAACTAGACTGGTAAAACCCTCACCACTAACCCTTACCCTCCACTATAACAAGTAGACTGGTTAAACCCTCACCACTAAGCCTTACCCTCCACTATAAAAACTAGACTGGTTAAACCCTCACCACTAATCCTTACCCTCCACTATAAAAACTAGACTGGTTAAACCCTCACCACTAATTCTAACCCCCTGCTATAAAAACTAGACTGGTTAAACCCTCACCACTAACCCTCCACTATAAAAACTAGACTGGTTAAACCCTCACCACTAACCCTCCACTATAAAAACTAGACTGGTTAAACCTCACCACTAACCCTTACCCTCCACTATAAAAACTAGACTGGTAAAACCCTCACCACTAATTCTAACCCCCTGCTATAAAAACTAGACTGGTTAAACCCTCACCACTAACCCTCCACTATAAAAACTAGACTGGGTAAACTCTCACCACTAACCCTTACCCTCCACTATAAAAACTAGACTGGTTAAACCCTCACCACTAATCCTAACTCTCCACTATAAAAACTAGACTGGTTAAACTCTCACCACTAACCCTTACCCTCCACTATAAAAACTAGACTGGTTAAACCCTCACCACTAACCCTTACCCTCCACTATAAAAACTAGACTGGTTAAACCCTCACCAATAACCCTCCACTATAACAACTAGACTGGTTAAACCCTCACCACTAACCCTAACCCTCCACTATAACAACTAGACTGGTAAAACCCTCACCACTAACCCTTACCCTCCACTATAACAACTAGACTGGTAAAACCCTCACCACTAACCCTCTACTATAACAACTAGACTGGTAAAATCCTCACCACTAACCCTTACCCTCCACTATAACAACTAGACTGGTTAAACCCTCACCACTAACCCTTACCCTCCACTATAACAACTAGACTGGTAAAACCCTCACCACTAACCCTAACCCTCCACTATAACAACTAGACTGGTAAAACCCTCACTACTAACCCTCCACTATAACAACTAGACTGGTAAAACCCTCACCACTAACCCTTACCCTCCACTATAACAAGTAGACTGGTTAAACCCTCACCACTAAGCCTTACCCTCCACTATAAAAACTAGACTGGTTAAACCCTCACCACTAATCCTTACCCTCCACTATAAAAACTAGACTGGTTAAACCCTCACCACTAATTCTAACCCCCTGCTATAAAAACTAGACTGGTTAAACCCTCACCACTAACCCTCCACTATAAAAACTAGACTGGTTAAACCCTCACCACTAACCCTCCACTATAAAAACTAGACTGGTTAAACTCTCACCACTAACCCTTACCCTCCACTATAAAAACTAGACTGGTTAAACCCTCACCACTAATTATAACCCTCCACTATAAAAACTAGACTGGTTAAACCCTCACCACTAACCCTTACCCTCCACTATAACAACTAGACTGGTTAAACCCTCACCACTAATCCTTACCCTCCACTATAAAAACTAGACTGGTTAAACCCTCACCATTAATTCTAACCCCCTGCTATAAAAACTAGACTGGTTAAACCCTCACCACTAACCCTCCACTATAAAAACTAGACTGGTTAAACCCTCACCACTAACCCTCCACTATAAAAACTAGACTGGTTAAACCCTCACCACTAACCCTTACCCTCCACTATAAAAACTAGACTGGTAAAACCCTCACCACTAATTCTAACCCCCTGCTATAAAAACTAGACTGGTTAAACCCTCACCACTAACCCTCCACTATAAAAACTAGACTGGGTAAACTCTCACCACTAACCCTTACCCTCCACTATAAAAACTAGACTGGTTAAACCCTCACCACTAACCCTCCACTATAAAAACTAGACTGGTTAAACTCTCACCACTAACCCTTACCCTCCACTATAAAAACTAGACTGGTTAAACCCTCACCACTAATTCTAACCCTCCACTATAAAAACTAGACTGGTTAAACCCTCACCACTAATCCTAACCCTCCACTATAAAAACTAGACTGGTTAAACCCTCACCACTAACCCTCCACTATAAAAACTAGACTGGTTAAACTCTCACCACTAACCCTTACCCTCCGCTATAAAAACTAGACTGGTTAAACTCTCACCACTAACCCTTACCCTCCACTATGAAAACTAGACTGGTTAAACCCTCACCACTAACCCTCCACTATAACAACTAGACTGGTTAAACTCTCACCACTAACCCTCCACTATAACAACTAGACTGGTTAAACCCTCACCACTAACCCTTACCCTCCACTATAACAACTAGACTGGTAAAACCCTCACCACTAACCCTAACCCTCCACTATAACAAATAGACTGGTAAAACCCTCACCACTAACCCTCCACTATAACAACTAGACTGGTAAAACCATCACCACTAACCCTTACCCTCCACTATAACAACTAGACTCGTAAAACCCTCACCACTAACCCTCCACTATAACAACTAGACTGGTAAAACCCTCATCACTAACCCTTACCCTCCACTATAAAAACTAGACTGGCAAACCCCTCACCACTAACCCTCCACTATAAAAACTAGACTGGTAAAACCCTCACCACTAACCATAACCCTCCACTATAACAACTAGACTGGTTAAACCCTCACCACTAACCCTTACCCTCCACTATAAAAACTAGACTGGTTAAACCCTCACCACTAACCCTTACCCTCCATTATAAAAACTAGACTGGTAAAACCCTCACCACTAACCCTCCACTATATCAACTAGACTGGTTAAACCCTCACCACTAACCCTTACCCTCCACTATAAAAAATAGACTGTTTAAACCCTCACCACGAACCCTTACCCTCCACTATAACAACTAGACTGGTTAAACCCTCACCACAAATCCTAACCCTCCACTATAAAAACTAGACTGGTAAAACCCTCACCAAAAACCCTCCACTATAAAAACTAGACTGGTTAAACCCTCACCAAAAACCCTCCACTATAAAAACTAGACTGGTTAAACCCTCACCACCAATCCTTACCCTCCACTATAAAAACTAGACTGGTTAAACCCTCACCACTAATCCTAACCCTCCGCTATAAACACTAGACTGGTAAAACCCACACCACAAACCCTCCACAATAACAACTAGACTGGTAAAACCCTCCACAAACCCTCCACTATAAAAACTAGACTGGTTAAACCCTCACCACTATTCCTAACCCTCCACTATAAAAACTAGACTGGTTAAACCCTCACACAAACCCTCCACTATAAAAACTAGACTGGTTAAACCCTCACCACTAATTCTAACCCTCCACTATAAAAACTAGACTGGTTAAACCCTCACCACTAATCCTAACCCTCCACTATAAAAACTAGACTGGTAAAACCCTCACCACAAACCCTCCACTATAAAAACTAGACTGGTTAAACTCTCACCACTAACCCTCCACTATAAAAACTAGACTGGTTAAACCCTCACCACAAACCCTCCACACATT
>NW_025752228.1:0-13115 GCF_021184085.1 Oncorhynchus gorbuscha | reverse complement strand
TGTCATGCAGGTGAAAGAGGACCCAAAAGCGACTTGGCGAAAACAGAGTCTTTAATCCAGTAAAGTAAATACAATCAAAAAACACAACTTTCACTCGAAATGACGAGGACAAACTGGAGACTCGATCTTGAACAGCAGGTGAACAGCAGGTTGCCTCGGGAAGGCACTTGAACCAAACAGACTCAGACACCTGCTCACCACGCAGCATCTGAGGAAAACACGACACGACAGGGCGATACACAAACACAGCACGGTGAATTCTAGACAAGGAACCGACAGGGCAGAAACGAATAACAAGGAGAGAAATAGGGACTCTAATCAGGGAAAAGGATCGGGAACAGGTGTGGGAAGACTAAATGATTGATTAGGGGAATAGGAACAGCTGGGAGCAGGAACGGAACGATAGAGAGAAGAGAGAGCGGGAGAGTGAGAGAGGGAGGGGAGAGAGAGGGATAGAAAGAGGGAAAGAACCTAATAAGACCAGCAGAGGGAAACGAATAGAAGGAGAAGAACAGGGACAAGGCATGATAATCAATGACAAAACATGACAGTACCCCCCACTCACCGAGCGCCTCCTGGCGCACTCGAGGAGGAATCCTGGCGGCAACGGAGGAAATCATCAATGAGTGAACGGTCCAGCACGTCCCGAGACGGAACCCAACTCCTCTCCTCAGGACCGTAACCCTCCCAATCCACTAAGTATTGGTGACCCCGTCCCCGAGAACGCATGTCCATGATCTTATGTACCTTGTAAATAGGTGCGCTCTCGACAAGGACGGGAGGGGGAGGGAAGACGAACGGGAGTGCGAAGAAAGGGCTTGACACAGGAGACATGGAAGACAGGATGGACGCGACGAAGATGTCGCGGAAGAAGCAGTCGCACAGCGTACAGGATTGACGACCTGGGAGACACGGAACGGACCAATGAACCGCGGAGTCAACTTACGAGAAGCTGTCGTAAGAGGAAGGTTGCGAGTGGAAAGCCACACTCTCTGGCCGCAACAATACCTTGGACTCTTAATCCTGCGTTTATTGGCGGCTCTCACAGTCTGTGCCCTGTAACGGCAAAGTGCAGACCTCACCCTCCTCCAGGTGCGCTCACAACGTTGGACAAACGCTTGAGCGGAGGGAACGCTGGACTCGGCAAGCTGGGATGAGAACAGAGGAGGCTGGTAACCCAGACTACTCTGAAACGGAGATAACCCGGTAGCAGACGAAGGAAGCGAATTGTGAGCGTATTCTGCCCAGGGGAGCTGTTCTGCCCAAGACGCAGGGTTTCTGAAAGAAAGGCTGCGTAGTATGCGACCAATCGTCTGATTGGCCCTCTCTGCTTGACCGTTAGACTGGGGATGAAACCCGGAAGAGAGACTGACGGACGCACCAATCAAACGACAGAACTCCCTCCAAAACTGTGACGTGAATTGCGGGCCTCTGTCTGAAACGGCGTCTAACGGGAGGCCATGAATTCTGAATACATTCTCGATAATGATTTGTGCCGTCTCCTTAGCGGAAGGAAGTTTAGCGAGGGGAATGAAATGTGCCGCCTTAGAGAACCTATCGACAACCGTAAGAATCACAGTCTTCCCCGCAGACAAAGGCAGACCGGTAATGAAGTCTAGGGCGATGTGAGACCATGGTCGAGAAGGAATGGGGAGCGGTCTGAGACGACCGGCAGGAGGAGAGTTACCCGACTTAGTCTGCGCGCAGTCCGAACAAGCAGCCACGAAACGGCGCGTGTCACGCTCCTGAGTCGGCCACCAAAAGCGCTGGCGAATAGACGCAAGAGTGCCTCGAACACCGGGATGACCAGCTAACTTGGCAGAGTGAGCCCACTGAAGAACAGCCAGACGAGTGGAAACAGGAACGAAAAGGAGGTTACTAGGACAAGCGCGCGGCGACGCAGTGTGCGTGAGTGCTTGCTTAACCTGTCTTTCAATTCCCCAGACTGTTAACCCGACAACACGCCCATAAGGAAGAATCCCTCGGGATCAGTAGAAGCCACAGAAGAACTAAACAGACGGGATAAGGCATCAGGCTTGGTGTTCTTGCTACCCGGACGGTAAGAAATCACAAACTCGAAACGAGCGAAAAACAACGCCCAACGAGCTTGACGGGCATTAAGTCGTTTGGCAGAACGGATGTACTCAAGGTTCTTATGGTCTGTCCAAACGACAAAAGGAACGGTCGCCCCCTCCAACCACTGTCGCCATTCGCCTAGGGCTAAGCGGATGGCGAGCAGTTCACGGTTACCCACATCATAGTTGCGCTCAGATGGCGACAGGCGATGAGAAAAATAAGCGCAAGGATGAACCTTATCGTCAGACTGGAAGCGCTGGGATAGAATGGCTCCCACGCCTACCTCTGAAGCGTCAACCTCGACAATGAATTGTCTAGTGACGTCAGGAGTAACGAGGATAGGAGCGGACGTAAAACGTTCTTTTAGAAGATCAAAAGCTCCCTGGGCGGAACCGGACCACTTAAAACACGTCTTGACAGAAGTAAGAGCTGTGAGAGGGGCAGCAACTTGACCGAAATTACGAATGAAACGCCGATAGAAATTAGCGAAACCTAAAAAGCGCTGCAACTCGACACGTGACCTTGGAACGGGCCAATCACTGACAGCTTGGACCTTAGCGGAATCCATCTGAATGCCTTCAGCGGAAATAACGGAACCGAGAAAAGTAACGGAGGAGACATGAAAAGAGCACTTCTCAGCCTTTACGTAGAGACAATTCTCTAAAGGCGCTGTAGAACACGTCGGAACGTGCTGAACATGAATCTCGAGTGACGGAGAAAAAATCAGGATATCGTCAAGATAGACAAAAACAAAGATGTTCAGCATGTCTCTCAGAACATCATTAACTAATGCCTGAAAAACAGCTGGCGCATTGGCGAGACCAAACGGCAGAACCCGGTACTCAAAATGCCCTAACGGAGTGTTAAACGCCGTTTTCCACTCGTCCCCCTCTCTGATGCGCACGAGATGGTAAGCGTTACGAAGGTCCAACTTAGTAAAGCACCTGGCTCCCTGCAGAATCTCGAAGGCTGATGACATAAGGGGAAGCGGATAACGATTCTTAACCGTTATGTCATTCAGCCCTCGATAATCCACGCAGGGGCGCAGAGTACCGTCCTTCTTCTTAACAAAAAGAACCCCGCCCCGGCCGGAGAGGAAGAAGGCACTATGGTACCGGCGTCAAGAGACACAGACAAATAATCCTCGAGAGCCTTACGTTCGGGAGCCGACAGAGAGTATAGTCTACCCCGAGGAGGAGTGGTCCCCGGAAGGAGATCAATACTACAATCATACGACCGGTGAGGAGGAAGGGAGTTGGCTCGGGACCGACTGAAGACCGTGCGCAGATCATGATATTCCTCCGGCACTCCTGTCAAATCGCCAGGTTCCTCCTGAGAAGTAGGGACAGAAGAAACGGGAGGGATGGCAGACATTAAACACTTCACATGACAAGAAACGTTCCAGGATAGGATAGAATTACTAGACCAATTAATAGAAGGATTATGACATACTAGCCAGGGATGACCCAAAACAACAGGTGTAAACGGTGAACGAAAAATCAAAAAAGAAATAGTCTCACTGTGGTTACCAGATACTGTGAGGGTTAAAGGTAGTGTCTCAAATCTGATACTGGGAAGATGACTACCATCTAAGGCGAACATGGGCGTAGGCTTCTCTAACTCTCTGAAAGGAATGTCATGTTTCCGAACCCATGCTTCGTCCATGAAACAACCCTCAGCCCCAGAGTCTATCAAGGCACTACATGTAGCACCCGAACCGGTCCAGCGTAGATGGACCGACAAAGTAGTACAGGATTTTGATGGAGAGACTTGAGTAGTTGCGCTCACCTGTAGCCCTCCGCTTACTGATGAGCTCTGGCTTTTACTGGACATGAATTAACAAAATGTCCAGCAACTCCGCAATAGAGGCACAGGCGGTTGGTGATCCTCCGTTCCCTCTCCTTAGTCGAGATGCGAATCCCTCCCAGCTGCATGGGCTCAGTCTCTGAGCCAGAGGAGGGAGATGGTTGCGATGCGGAGCAGGGAAACACCGTTGATGCGAGCTCTCTTCCACGAGCCCGGTGACGAAGATCTACCCGTCGTTCTATGCGGATGGCGAGAGCAATCAAAGAGTCCACATCTGAAGGAACCTCCCGGGAGAGAATCTCATCCTTAACCACTGCGTGGAGTCCCTCCAGAAAACGAGCGAGCAGCGCCGGCTCGTTCCACTCACTAGAGGCAGCAAGAGTGCGAAACTCAATAGAATAATCCGTTATGGACCGTTCACCTTGGCATAGGGAAGCCAGGGCCCTAGAAGCCTCCCTACCAAAAACTGAACGGTCAAAAACCCGAATCATCTCCTCTTTAAAGTTCTGGTACTTGTTAGAGCAATCAGCCCTTGCCTCCCAGATAGCTGTGCCCCATTCTCGAGCCCGGCCAGTAAGGAGTGAAATGACGTAAGCAACCCGAGCTCTCTCTCTAGAGTATGTGTTGGGTTGGAGAGAGAACACAATCTCACACTGCGTGAGAAAGGAGCGGCACTCAGTGGGCTGCCCGGAGTAGCAAGGTGGGTTATTAACCCTAGGTTCTGGAGGCTCGGCAGGCCAGGAAGTAACAGGTGGCACGAGACGAAGACTCTGGAACTGTCCAGAGAGGTCGGAAACCTGAGCGGCCAGGTTCTCCACGGCATGGCGAGCAGCAGACAATTCCTGCTCGTGTCTGCCGAGCATGGCTCCTTGGATCTCGACGGCAGTGTAACGAGCGTCTGAAGTCGCTGGGTCCATTCCTTGGTCGGTTCCTTCTGTCATGCAGGTGAAAGAGGACCCAAAAGCGACTTGGCGAAAACAGAGTCTTTAATCCAGTAAAGTAAATACAATCAAAAACACAACTTTCACTCGAAATGACGAGGACAAACTGGAGACTCGATCTTGAACAGCAGGTGAACAGCAGGTTGCCTCGGGAAGGCACTTGAACCAAACAGACTCAGACACCTGCTCACCACGCAGCATCTGAGGAAAACACGACACGACAGGGCGATACACAAACACAGCACGGTGAATTCTAGACAAGGAACCGACAGGGCAGAAACGAATAACAAGGAGAGAAATAGGGACTCTAATCAGGGAAAAGGATCGGGAACAGGTGTGGGAAGACTAAATGATTGATTAGGGGAATAGGAACAGCTGGGAGCAGGAACGGAACGATAGAGAGAAGAGAGAGCGGGAGAGTGAGAGAGGGAGGGGGAGAGAGAGGGATAGAAAGAGGGAAAGAACCTAATAAGACCAGCAGAGGGAAACGAATAGAAGGAGAAGAACAGGGACAAGGCATGATAATCAATGACAAAACATGACAGAATGAGCGTTACACCGAGGCCTGTACTCTGGAGCGGGATCGATTGGAGGTGGAGGGTCCGTCATGGTCTGGGGCAGTGTGTCACACCATCATCGGTCTGAACTTGTTGTCATTGCAGGCAATCTCAACACTGTGCGTTACAGGGAAGACATCCTCCTCCCTCATGTGGTACCCTTCCTGCAGGCTCATCCTGACATGACCCTCCAGCATGACAATGCCACCAGCCATACTGCTCGTTCTGTGCATGTCTTCCTGCGAGGCAGGAATGTCAGTGTTCTGCCATGGCCAGCGAAGAGCTCGGATCTCAATCCCATTGAGCACGTCTGGGACCTGTTTAATCGGAGGTGACGGCTAAGGCCTTTCCCACAGAAATGTCCAGTAACTTGCAGGAGCCTTGGTGGAAGAGTGAGGTAACATCTCACAGCAAGAACTGGCAAATCTGGTGCAGTCCATGAGGAGGAGATGCACTGCGGTACTTAATGCAGCTGGTGGCCACACCAGATACTGACTGTTACTTTTGATTTTAACCCCCTTCCTTTGTTCAGGGACACAATATTCAATTTCTGTTAGTCACATGTCTGTGGAACTTGTTCAGTTTATGTCTCAGTTGTTGAGTCTTGTTATGTTTATACAAATATTTTACACATGTTTAGTTTGCTGAATATAAAACCCAGTTGACAGTGAGAGGACGTTTCATTTTTTGCTGAGTTTATTTCTGGTAATAGTGGGAGTGGGACATGAAATAGTAATTGGAGGACTGCTGCTGGTATCACGTTACCAGTTGGTATACAGCGTGGTGATGGTCTGTCCTCCGTATGAGTCCAGTGGCTGTGTCTGCTGCAGTAGGACATTCTTGACCAGCCTAGTGACGTCCAGACTGAGGTAGCGTGACAGGGTGTGCAGGCTGGCTGTGTAGGCCCGAATCCCGGCCAGGAGGTCAGACGGACGTCCTATTTCCTGGGTGGTCTGGTTGTAATGGGCCATTCTCACGATGATCCTGGAACATTACACACACACACACACACACACACACACACACACACACACACACACACACACACACACACACACACACACACACACACACACACACACACACACACACACACACACACACACACACACACACACACTAACGTCATGGAATCAGACAGGGCTACATGGCATGGCAGGCTGAATGAATAACAGTCAGGCTCAACGAACCATGTAATGATTATTCTGTCTCTCTCGGTCTCTGTCTCTCTTCAAGGGCTTTATTGGCATGGGAAACATATGTTAACATTGCCAAAGCAAGTGAGGTAGATAATATATAAAAGTGAAATAAACAATCAAAATTAAGAAGTAAACTTTACACTCTCTGTCTCTCTCTGTCCCTCTCCTCAAACCCCCTCCCCTCACCCCGCGCTATATTTAATTAATTGATCAATTACACTGAAACGGAAGCAGAACAGGTACACAGATCATTATGGTGCATGCTTGGTTCATTTTGAAATAGCAACCTACTGTAGCTAGAATTGTCTGAACTCCTGACCTCTGTAATATATAGTTCAGTAAAGTATCTGCCATGTTGTCATGTTGTATTGCTACCCATGTTGTTGTCATGTTGTGTTGCTACCATGTTGTTGTCATGTTGTGTTGCTACCATGTTGTTGTCATGTTGTGTTGCTACCCATGTTGTTGTCATGTTGTGTTGCTACCATGTTGTTGTCATGTTGTGTTGCTACCATGTTGTTGTCATGTGGTGTTGCTACCATGTTGTTGTCGTCATGTTGTGTTGCTACCATGTTGTCGTCATGTTGTGTTGCTACCATGTTGTTGTCATGTTGTGTTGCTACCATGTTGTTGTCATGTTGTGTTGCTACCATGTTGTTGTCATGTTGTCATGTTGTGTTGCTACCATGTTGTTGTCATGTTGTGTTGCTACCATGTTGTTGTCATGTTGTTGTCATGTTGTGTTGCTACCATGTTGTTGTCATGTTGTTGTCATGTTGTGTTGCTACCATGTTGTTGTCATGTTGTGTTGCTACCATGTTGTTGTCATGTTGTGTTGCTACCATGTTGTTGTCATGTTGTGTTGCTACCCGTGTTGTTATCATGTTGTGTTGCTACCCGTGTTGTTGTCATGTTGTGTTGCTACCATGTTGTTGTCATGTTGTGTTGCTACCCGTGTTGTTGTCATGTTGTGTTGCTACCATGCTGTGTTGTCATGTTGTGTTGCTACCATGCTGTGTTGTCATGTTGTGTTGCTACCATGCTGTGTTGTCATGTTGTGTTGCTACCATGCTGTGTTGTCATGTTGTGTTGCTACCATGTTGTTGTCATGTTGTGTTGCTACCATGTTGTTATCATGTTGTGTTGCTACCATGTTGTGTTGTCATGTTGTATTGCTACCATGCTGTGTTGTCATGTTGTGTTGCTACCATGCTGTGTTGTCATGTTGTGTTGCTACCATGTTGTTGTCATGTTGTGTTGCTACCATGTTGTTGTCATGTTGTGTTGCTACCATGTTGTTGTCATGTTGTGTTGCTACCATGTTGTGTTGCTACCATGTTGTTGTCATGTTGTGTTGCTACCATGTTGTTGTCATGTTGTGTTGCTACCATGTTGTTGTCATGTTGTGTTGCTACCATGCTGTGTTGTCATGTTGTGTTGCTACCATGCTGTGTTGTCATGTTGTGTTGCTACCATGTTGTTGTCATGTTGTGTTGCTACCATGTTGTGTTACTACCATGTTGTTGTCATGTTGTGTTGCTACCATGTTGTTGTCATGTTGTGTTGCTACCATGTTGTGTTGTCATGTTGTGTTGTCATGTTGTGTTGCTACCATGCTGTGTTGTCATGTTGTGTTGCTACCATGCTGTGTTGTCATGTTGTGTTGCTACCATGTTGTTGTCATGTTGTGTTGCTACCATGTTGTTGTCATGTTGTGTTGCTACCATGTTGTGTTACTACCATGTTGTTGTCATGTTGTGTTGCTACCATGTTGTTGTCATGTTGTGCTGCTACCATGTTGTTGTCATGTGGTGTTGCTACCATGTTGTTGTCATGTTGTGTTGCTACCATGTTGTTGTCATGTTGTGTTACTACCATGTTGTTGTCATGTTGTGTTGCTACCATGTTGTTGTCATGTGGTGCTGCTACCATGTTGTTGTCATGTGGTGTTGCTACCATGTTGTTGTCATGTTGTGTTGCTACCATGTTGTTGTCATGTTGTGTTACTACCATGTTGTTGTCATGTTGTGTTGCTACCATGTTGTTGTCATGTTGTGTTGCTACCATGTTGTTGTCATGTTGTGTTGCTACCATGTTGTGTTACTAACATGTTGTTGTCATGTTGTGTTGCTACCATGTTGTGTTACTAACATGTTGTTGTCATGTTGTGTTGCTACCATGTTGTTGTCATGTGGTGTTGCTACCATGTTGTTGTCATGTTGTGTTGCTACCATGTTGTTGTCATGTTGTGTTGCTACCATGTTGTTGTCATGTTGTGTTGCTACCATGTTGTTGTCATGTTGTGTTGCTACCATGTTGTGTTGCTACCATGTTGTTGTCATTTTGTGTTGCTACCATGTTGTGTTGCTACCATGTTGTGTTGTCATGTTGTGTTGCTACCATGTTGTTGTCATGTTGTGTTGCTACCATGTTGTTGTCATGTTGTGTTGCTACCATGTTGTTGTCATGTTGTGTTGCTACCATGTTGTGTTGCTACCATGTTGTTGTCATTTTGTGTTGCTACCATGTTGTTGTCATGTTGTGTTGCTACCATGTTGATGTCATGTTGTGTTGCTTCCATGTTGTTTTCATGTTGTGTTGCTACCCGTGTTGTTGTCATATTGTGTTGCTACCATGTTGTTGTCATGTTGTGTTGCTACCATGTTGTGTTACTAACATGTTGTTGTCATGTTGTGTTGCTACCATGTTGTGTTACTAACATGTTGTTGTCATGTTGTGTTGCTACCATGTTGTTGTTATGTGGTGTTGCTACCATGTTGTTGTCATGTTGTGTTGCTACCATGTTGTTGTCATGTTGTGTTGCTACCATGTTGTTGTCATGTTGTGTTGCTACCATGTTGTTGTCATGTTGTGTTACTACCATGTTGTGTTGCTACCATGTTGTTGTCATGTTGTGTTGCTACCATGTTGTGTTGTCATGTTGTGTTGCTACCATGTTGTGTTGTCATGTTGTGTTGCTACCATGCTGTGTTGTCATGTTGTGTTGCTACCATGCTGTGTTGTCATGTTGTGTTGCTACCATGTTGTTGTCATGTTGTGATGCTACCATGTTGTGTTGCTACCATGTTGTTGTCATTTTGTGTTGCTACCATGTTGTTGTCATGTTGTGTTGCTACCATGTTGTTGTCATGTTGTGTTGCTACCATGTTGTTTTCATGTTGTGTTGCTACCCGTGTTGTTGTCATATTGTGTTGCTACCATGTTGTTGTCATGTTGTGTTGCTACCATGTTGTTGTCATGTTGTGTTGCTACCCATGTTGTTGTCATGTTGTGTTGCTACCCATGTTGTTATCACGTTGTGTTGCTACCCATGTTGTTATCACGTTGTGTTGCTACCCATGTTGTTGTCATGTTGTGTTGCTACACGTGTTGTTGTCATGTTGTGTTGCTACCATGTTGTTGTCATGTTGTGTTGCTACCATGTTGTGTTACTACCATGTTGTTGTCATGTTGTGTTGCTACCATGTTGTTGTCATGTTGTGCTGCTACCATGTTGTTGTCATGTGGTGTTGCTACCATGTTGTTGTCATGTTGTGTTGCTACCATGTTGTTGTCATGTTGTGTTACTACCATGTTGTTGTCATGTTGTGTTGCTACCATGTTGTTGTCATGTTGTGCTGCTACCATGTTGTTGTCATGTGGTGTTGCTACCATGTTGTTGTCATGTTGTGTTGCTACCATGTTGTTGTCATGTTGTGTTACTACCATGTTGTTGTCATGTTGTGTTGCTACCATGTTGTTGTCATGTTGTGTTGCTACCATGTTGTTGTCATGTTTTGTTGCTACCATGTTGTGTTACTAACATGTTGTTGTCATGTTGTGTTGCTACCATGTTGTTGTCATGTGGTGTTGCTACCATGTTGTTGTCATGTGTTGCTACCATGTTGTTGTCATGTTGTGTTGCTACCATGTTGTTGTCATGTTGTGTTGCTACCATGTTGTTGTCATGTTGTGTTACTACCATGTTGTGTTGCTACCATGTTGTGTTGTCATGTTGTGTTGCTACCATGTTGTGTTGTCATGTTGTGTTGCTACCATGTTGTGTTGTCATGTTGTGTTGCTACCATGCTGTGTTGTCATGTTGTGTTGCTACCATGCTGTGTTGTCATGTTGTGTTGCTACCATGTTGTTGTCATGTTGTGTTGCTACCATGTTGTTGTCATGTTGTGTTGCTACCATGTTGTGTTGCTACCATGTTGTTGTCATTTTGTGTTGCTACCATGTTGTTGTCATGTTGTGTTGCTACCATGTTGTTGTCATGTTGTGTTGCTACCATGTTGTTTTCATGTTGTGTTGCTACCCGTGTTGTTGTCATATTGTGTTGCTACCATGTTGTTGTCATGTTGTGTTGCTACCATGTTGTTGTCATGTTGTGTTGCTACCCATGTTGTTGTCATGTTGTGTTGCTACCCATGTTGTTATCACGTTGTGTTGCTACCCATGTTGTTATCACGTTGTGTTGCTACCCATGTTGTTATCACGTTGTGTTGCTACCCATGTTGTTGTCATGTTGTGTTGCTACCCATGTTGTTGTCATGTTGTGTTGCTATCATGTTGTTGTCATGTTGTTGTCATGTTGTGTTGCTACCACGTTGTTGTCATGTTGTCTTACTACCATGTTGTTGTCATGTTGTGTTGCTACCCATGTTGTTGTCATGTTGTGTTGCTACCATGTTGTTGTCATGTTGTCTTGCTACCATGTTGTTGTCATGTTGTGTTGCTACCCATGTTGTTGTCATGTTGTTGTCATGTTGTGTTGCTACCATGTTGTTGTCATGTTGTTGTCATGTTGTTGTCATGTTGTGTTGCTACCCATGTTGTTGTCATGTTGTGTTGCTACCCATGTTGTTGTCATGTTGTTGTCATGTTGTGTTGCTACCATGTTGTTGTCATGTTGTGTTGCTACCATGTTGTTGTTATGTTGTGTTGCTACCATGTTGTTGTCATGTTGTGTTGCTACCCGTGTTGTTGTCATGTTGTCTTGCTACCCGTGTTGTTGTCATGTTGTCTTGCTACCCGTGTTGTTGTCATGTTGTCTTGCTACCCGTGTTGTTGTCATGTTGTGTTGCTACCCGTGTTGTTGTCATGTTGTGTTGCTAACATGTTGTTGTCATGTTGTGTTGCTAACATGTTGTTGTCATGTTGTTGTCATGTTGTGTTGCTACCATGTTGTTGTCATGTTGTGTTGCTACCATGTTGTTGTCATGTTGTCTTACTACCATGTTGTCTTGCTACCATGTTGTTGTCATGTTGTCTTGCTACCATGTTATGCTGCTACCATGTTGTTGTCATGTTATCTGCTACCATGTTGTCATGTTGTGTTGCTACCATGTTGTCATGCTGTGCTGCTACCATGTTGTTGTTGTGCTGCTACCATGTTGTCATGTTGTGCTGCTACCATGTTGTGTTGTCATGTTGTGTTGTCATGTTGTGTTGTCATGTTGTTGTCATGTTGTGCTGCTACCATGTTGTGTTGTCATGTGTTGCTACCATGTTGTGTTGTCATGTGCTGCTACCATGTTGTCATGTTGTGGTGCTACCATGTTGTCATGTTGTGTTGCTACCATGCTGTGTTGTCATGTGTTGCTACCATGTTGTGTTGTCATGTGTTGCTACCTCGCTATGTTGTTGTCTTAGGTCTCTCTTTGTGTAGTGTTGTCATGTGTTGCTACCTCGCTATGTTGTTGTCTTAGGTCTATCTTCATATAGTGTTGTCTCTCTCGTTGTGATGTATTTTGGCCTATATTTTTTAATCGCAGCCCGTCTCTGCAGGAGGTCATTGTAAATAAGAATTGGTTCTCCACTTGACGCGCCTAGTTAAATACATGTTAAATACAAAGACAAATCTTATTATCTTATCTTATTATTATAAACGGTCTCATGTTTTGCTTAAACAGAGAAATTGAGATTTAGGTGATTTTCGGTGATTTAGGTGATTCAGGTGGAGAAGAAGATTTAACCATCCAATATTATAAAGTAATGGATATTAAGACAGAGATCATGTTATAGGCAAAAGGTGCTTGGCCTACTTGGTGAGGCGTGTCTCCAAGTGAGATATGAGGAACTCTGCAGGAGTGACGATGTGGTTGAACACTGTGAAGTCACTGCTCCCACTGAATGAAGAGCACAGCTCAGTCAGAGTCAGATGCAGCTTGTCCATACTGGAAGAGAAAGAGAAAGAGAGAGAGAAAGAGAGAGAGAGAGAGAGAGAGAGAGAGAGACAGAGAGAGACAGAGAGAGACAGAGAGAGACAGAGAGAGACAGAGAGAGACAGAGAGAGGACAGAGAGACAGAGAGACAGAGAGACAGAGAGACAGAGAGACAGAGAGACAGAGAGACAGAGAGACAGAGAGACAGAGAGAGAGAGAGAGAGAGAGAGAGAGAGAGAGAGAGAGAGAGAGAGAGAGAGAGAGAGACAGAGAGAGAGAGAGAGAGAGAGAGAGAGAGAGAGAGAGAGAGAGAGAGAGAGAGAGAGAGAGAGAGAGAGGGAGAGAGAGAGAGAGAGAGGGAGAGAG
>NW_025752227.1:0-13117 GCF_021184085.1 Oncorhynchus gorbuscha | reverse complement strand
CCATTAACACTGACTACAGAGAAGACTAATGTTAGATATATAGGGCCATTAACACTGACTACAGAGAAGACTAATGTTAGATATATAGGGCCATTAACACTGACTACAGAGAAGACTAATGTTAGATATATAGGGCCATTAACACTGACTACAGAGAAGACTAATGTTAGATATATAGGGCCATTAACACTGACTACAGAGAAGACTAATGTTAGATATATAGGGCCATTAACACTGACTACAGAGAAGACTAATGTTAGATATATAGGGCCATTAACACTAACTACAGAGAAGACTACTGTTAGATATATAGGGCCATTAACACTAACTACAGAGAAGACTAATGTTAGATATATAGGGCCATTAACACTGACTACAGAGAAGACTAATGTTAGATATATAGGGCCATTAACACTGACTACAGAGAAGACTAATGTTAGATATATAGGGCCATTAACACTGACTACAGAGAAGACTAATGTTAGATATATAGGGCCATTAACACTGACTACAGAGAAGACTAATGTTAGATATATAGGCCCATTAACACTGACTACAGAGAAGACTAATGTTAGATATATAGGGCCATTAACACTAACTACAGAGAAGACTACTGTTAGATATATAGGGCCATTAACACTGACTACAGAGAAGACTAATGTTAGATATATAGGGCCATTAACACTGACTACAGAGAAGACTAATGTTAGATATATAGGGCCATTAACACTGACTACAGAGAAGACTAATGTTAGATATATAGGGCCATTAACACTGACTACAGAGAAGACTAATGTTAGATATATAGGGCCATTAACACTAACTACAGAGAAGACTACTGTTAGATATATAGGGCCATTAACACTGACTACAGAGAAGACTAATGTTAGATATATAGGGCCATTAACACTAACTACAGAGAAGACTACTGTTAGATATATAGGGCCATTAACACTGACTACAGAGAAGACTAATGTTAGATATATAGGGCCATTAACACTGACTACAGAGAAGACTAATGTTAGATATATAGGGCCATTAACACTGACTACAGAGAAGACTAATGTTAGATATATAGGGCCATTAACACTGACTACAGAGAAGACTAATGTTAGATATATAGGGCCATTAACACTGACTACAGAGAAGACTACTGTTAGATATATAGGCCCATTAACACTGACTACAGAGAAGACTAATGTTAGATATATAGGCCCATTAACACTGACTACAGAGAAGACTAATGTTAGATATATAGGGCCATTAATACTGACTGAGAAGACTAATGTTAGATATATAGGGCCATTAACACTGACTACAGAGAAGACTGTTAGATATAGAAGGCCATTAATACTGACTACAGAGAAGACTACTGTTAGATGTATAGGGCCATTAACACTGACTACAGAGAAGACTAATGTCAGATATATAGGGCCATTAACACTGACTACGATGGCTGGCAGACTCCTCTGATCCAGCTTAGCCTAGTGATAGTTCTCTCACCCTACTCTTAGCCTAGTGATAGTTCTCTACAACCCCACTCTTAGCCTAGTGATAGTTCTCTACACTCTTAGCCTAGTGATAGTTCTTTCACACCCCACTCTTAGCCTAGTGATAGTTCTCTCACACCCCACTCTTAGCCTAGTGATAGTTCTCTCACACCCCACTCTTAGCCTAGTGATAGTTCTCTCACACCCCACTCTTAGCCTAGTGATAGTTCTTTCACACCCCACTCTTAGCCTAGTGATAGTTCTCTCACACCCCACTCTTAGCCTAGTGATAGTTCTCTCACACCCCACTCTTAGCCTAGTGATAGTTCTCTCACACCCCACTCTTAGCCTAGTGATAGTTCTCTCACATCCCACTCTTAGCCTAGTGATAGTTCTCTCACACCCCACTCTTAGCCTAGTGATAGTTCTCTCACACCCCACTCTTAGCCTAGTGATAGTTCTCTCACACCCCACTCTTAGCCTAGTGATAGTTCTCTCACACCCCACTCTTCTAGAGGACAACTGTGTCACGTTCGTAGTTCCTTTGTTTTGTCTTTTGTTTTAGTATGGTCAGGGCGTGAGTTGGGTGGGTTGTCTATGTTAGTTTTTCTATGATTTTCTATTTCTGTGTTTAGCCTGAGTATGGTTCTCAATCAGAGGCAGCTGTCAATCGTTGTCCCTGATTGAGAACCATATTTAGGTAACCTGTTTTCCATTGTGGTTTGTGGGTGGTTATTTTCAGTCTTTGTGTGTTTGCACCAGACAGAACTGTTCAGTTGTTTCTTTGCTTGTTTTGTTATTCAGTGTTCAGTTTATTTATTAAAAAGATGAACACATACCACGCTAATGCATGGTCCTCACCTTCTTCCCACGACAGCCGTTACAAACTGCATGAAGTCTGTTGCACAAATCAAGCCCTTACGATCTCCTGGCACAATAATCATTATCCTGGCTTCACTGACAGCACTCGACGTAATGGTGTTGTTATGATGCATATAACAGTGTGAAATATTTGAAATGTACCCTGGGCTGTTGTTACTGTAACTGGTGTTGTGTATTGTTTGTGACAGATTTGTATTGGCCCAACTGACGGCTGGCCTGTTCCAGTATTACTGTATTACTCTGTTAATGTAGATAGATTAAAAAATATATGTAAAAACAATGCTTTTAAAAGAGACTAGACTTGTTATACCTGATGCAATGTTCCAACAAACTGACTGCGAGCTAGACATTGAGGGGAAGAGAGAGAAAAGGGGGGGCTAAAGGGAGGAAATGTGAAGAGAGAGAAGGGGGGCTAAAGGGAGGAAATGAAGAGAGAGAGAAGGGGGGGGCTAAAGGGAGGAAATGTGAAGAGAGAGAAGGGGGGCTAAAGGGAGGAAAGAGAGAAGAAAGGGGGGGCTAAAGGGAGGAAATGTGAAGAGAGAAGGGGGGGCTAAAAAGGAGGAAATGTGAAGAGAGAGAAGTGGGGGCTAAAGGGAGGAAAGAGAGAGAAGGGGGGGCTAAAGGGAGGAAATGTGAAGAGAGAGAAGAAGGGGGCTAAAGGGAGGAAATGTGAAGAGAGAGAGGGGGGGCTAAAGGGAGGAAAGAGAGAGAAGGGGGGCTAAAGGAGGAAAGAGAGAGAAGGGGGGCTAAAGGGAGGAAATGTGAAGAGAGAGAAGGGGGGCTAAAGGGAGGAAGAGAGAGAAGGGGGCTAAAGGGAGGAAATGTGAAGAGAGAGAGAAGGGGGGGGCTAAGGGAGGAAATGTGAAGAGAGAGAGAAGGGGGGGGGCTAAAGGGAGGAAATGTGAAGAGAGAGAAGGGGGGCTAAAGGGAGGAAAGAGAGAGAAGGGGGCTAAAGGGAGGAAATGTGAAGAGAGAGAGAGAGAAGGGGGGGCTAAAGGGAGGAAATGTGAAGAGAGAGAGAAGGGGCTAAAGGGAGGAAATGTGAAGAGAGAGAAGGGGGGCTAAAGGGAGGAAAGAGAGAGAAAGGGGGGGGGGCTAAAGGAGGAAATGTGAAGAGAGAGAAGGGGGGCTAAAGGAGGAAATGTGAAGAGAGAGAGAGAGAAGGGGGGCTAAAGGGAGGAAATGTGAAGAGAGAGAAGGGGGGCTAAAGGGAGGAAAGAGAGAGAGAAAGGGGGGCTAAAGGGAGGAAATGTGAAGAGAGAGAAGGGGCTAAAGGGAGGGAAAGAGAGAGAAGGGGGGGCTAAAGGGAGGAAATGTGAAGAGAGAGAAGGGGGGCTAAAGGGAGGAAATGTGAAGAGAGAGAGAAGGGGGCTAAAGGAGGAAATGTGAAGAGAGAGAGAGGGGCTAAAGGGAGGAAAGAGAGAGAAGGGGGGCTAAAGGAGGAAATGTGAAGAGAGAGAAGGGGGGGCTAAAGGGAGGAAAGAGAGAGAAGGCTAAAGGGAGGGAAAGAGAGAGAAGAGAAGGGGGCTAAAGGGAGGAAATGTGAAGAGAGAGAGAAGGGGGGCTAAAGGGAGGAAATGTGAAGAGAGAGAGAAGGGGGGCTAAAGGGAGGGAAAGAGAGAGAAGGGGGGGCTAAAGGGAGGAAATGTGAAGAGAGAGAAGGGGGGCTAAAGGAGGAAAGAGAGAGAAGGGGGCTAAAGGGAGGAAAGAGAGAGAAGGGGGGCTAAAGGAGGAAATGTGAAGAGAGAGGAAGGGGGGGCTAAGGGAGGAAATGTGAAGAGAGAGAAGGGGGGGCTAAAGGGAGGAAATGTGAAGAGAGAGAGAGGAAGGGGGCTAAAGGGAGGAAATGTGAAGAGAGAGAAGGGGGGGGCTAAAGGGAGGAAAGAGAGAGAGAAGGGGGGGCTAAAGGAGGAAAGAGAGAGAGAAGGGGGCTAAAGGGAAATGTGAAGAGAGAGAAGGGGGGCTAAAGGGAGGAAATGTGAAGAGAGAGAAGGGGGGGCGAAAGGGAGGAAAGAGAGAGAAGGGGGCTAAAGGGAGGAAATGTGAAGAGAGAGAAGGGGGCTAAAGGGAGGAAATGTGAAGAGAGAGAAGGGGGGGCTAAAGGGAGGAAAGAGAGAAGAAGGGGGGGCTAAAGGGAGGAAATGTGAAGAGAGAGAGAGGGGGCTAAAGGGAGGAAAGAGAGAAGGGGGGCTAAAGGGAGGAATGTGAAGAGAGAGAAGGGGGCTAAAGGGAGGAAATGTGAAGAGAGAGAGAGAAGGGGGCTAAAGGGAGGAAATGTGAAGAGAGAGAGAAGGGGGGGCTAAAGGGAGGAAAGAGAGAGAAGGGGGCTAAAGGGAGGAAAGAGAGAGAAGGGGGGCTGAGAAATGTGAAGAGAGAGGAGAAGGGGGGGCCAAAGAGGAGGAAAGAGAAGGGGGGGCTAAAGGGAGGAAATGTGAAGAGAGAGAGAAGGGGGGCTAAAGGGAGGAAAGAGAGAGAGAAGGGGGGGGCTAAAGGGAGGAAAGAGAGAAGGGGGGGCTAAAGGGAGGAAATGTGAAGAGAGAGAGAAGGGGGCTAAAGGGAGGAAAGAGAGAGAGAGGGGGGCTAAAGGGAGGAAAGAGAGAGAAGGGGGCTAAAGGAGGAAATGTGAAGAGAGAGAAGGGGGGGGGCTAAAGGGAGGAAATGTGAAGAGAGAGAGAAGGGGGCGAGGGAGGAAAGAGAGAGGGGGGCTAAAGGGAGGAAATGTGAAGAGAAGAAGGGGGCTAAAGGGAGAAATGAAGAGAGAGAAGGGGGGGCTAAGGGAGGAAAGAGAGAGAAGGGGGCTAAAGGGAGGAAATGTGAAGAGAGAGGAGGGGGGCTAAAGGGAGGAAAGAGAGAGAGAGAAGGGGGGCTAAAGGGAGGAAATGTGAAGAGAGAGAAGGGGGCTAAAGGGAGGAAATGTGAAGAGAGAGAAGAAGGGGGGCTAAAGGGAGGAAAGAGAGAGAAGGGGGGCTAAAGGGAGGAAATGTGAAGAGAGAGAGAAGGGGGGGGGCTAAAGGGAGGAAATGTGAAGAGAGAGAAGGGGGGGCTAAGGGAGGAAATGTGAAGAGAGAGAAGGGGGGGCTAAAGGGAGGAAATGTGAAGAGAGAGAAGGGGGGGGGGGGCTAAAGGGAGGAAATGTGAAGAGAGAGAAGAGGGGGCTAAAGGGAGGAAAGAGAGAGGCTAAAGGGAGGAAATGTGAAGAGAGAGAAGAAGGGGCTAAAGGGAGGAAAAAGAGAGAGAAGGGGGCTAAAGGAGGAAATGTGAAGAGAGAAGGGGGGGGGGGCTAAAGGGAGGAAATGTGAAGAGAGAGAGAAGGGGGGCTAAAGGGAGGAAATGTGAAGAGAGAGAAGGGGGGCTAAAGGGAGGAAAGAGAGAGAAGGGGAGGGCTAAAGGGAGGAAATGTGAAGAGAGAGAAGGGGGGGCTAAAGGGAGGAAAGAGAGAGAAGGGGCTAAAGGGAGGAAATGTGAAGAGAGAAGGGGGGGCTAAAGGGAGGAAATGTGAAGAGAGAAGGGGGGCTAAAGGAGGAAAGAGAGAGAAGGGGGGCTAAAGGGAGGAAATGTGAAGAGAGAGAAGGGGGCTAAAGGGAGGAAATGTGAAAGAGAGAGAAGGGGGGGGGCTAAAGGGAGGAAATGTGAAGAGAGAGAAGGGGGGCTAAAGGGAGGAAAGAGAGAGGAGGGGGGCTAAAGGGAGGAAATGTGAAGAGAGAGAAGGGGGGCTAAAGGAGGAAAGAGAGAGAGGAGGGGGGCTAAATGGAGGAAATGTGAAGAGAGAGAAGGGGCTAAAGGGAGGACATGTGAAGAGAGAGAAGGGGGGCTAAAGGGAGGAAATGTGAAGAGAGAGAAGGGGGGCTAAAGGGAGGAAAGAGAGAGAAGGGGGGGCTAAATGGAGGAAATGTGAAGAGAGAGAAGGGGGCTAAAGGGAGGAAATGTGAAGAGAGAGAAGGGGGCTAAAGGGAGGAAAGAGAGAGAAGAAGGGGGGCTAAAGGGAGGAAATGTGAAGAGAGAGAAGGGGGGGCTAAAGGGAGGAAATGTGAAGAGAAGAAGGCTAAAGGGAGGGAAAGAGAGGAGGGGGGGCTAAAGGGAGGAAATGTGAAGAGAGAGAAGGGGGGGCTAAAGGGAGGAAAGAGAGAGAGGAGGGGGGCTAAAGGGAGGAAATGTGAAGAGAGAGAAGGGGGCTAAAGGGGAGAACATGTGAAGAGAGAGAAGGGGGCTAAAGGAGGAAAGAGAAAAAAGGGGGCTAAAGGGAGGAAATGTGAAGAGAGAGAAGGGGGGGCTAAAGGGAGGAAATGTGAAGAGAGAGAAGGGGGGGCTAAAGGGAGGAAATGTGAAAGAGAGAGAAGGGGGCTAAAGGGAGGAAATAGAGAGAAGGGGGGCTAAAGGGAGGAAAGAGAGAGAAGGGGGGCTAAAGGGAGGAAATGTGAAGAGAGAGAAGGGGGCTAAAGGGAGGAAATGTGAAGAGAGAGAAGGGGGGGCTAAAGGGAGGAAAGAGAGATAATACTACAAAGAAAGAGTCTGAGAAAAGAGAGATGTGAGGAAGTTGGAGGGAGATGAATATGAGAGTTAGAGGAAGATACATAGGAAGGGTAATGGAGAGGGAGAACGAGAGAGGATAAAGAGAGAGAAAAGAGGGATAGAGAGATAGAGGGGAGAAAGGAGGGATAGAGAGGTAGAGAAAGAGGAGGCATAGAAAGATAGAGGGAGGGAGAGAGAGATAGAGGGAGGGAGAAAGAGGGAGGGACAGAGAGATAGAGAAAGAGTGAGGGATAGAGAGATAGAGAAAGATGGAGGAATAGAGAGGTAGAGAAAGAGAGGGATAGAAAGATAGAGGAGAAAAGGGAGGGATAGAGAGATAGAGAAAGAGGGAGGGACAGATAGATAGAGAAAAAGTGAGGGATAGAGAGATAGAGGGAGAAAGATGGAGGGACAGAGAGATAGAGAAGAGGGAGGGATAGAGAGATAGAGGGAGAAATAGGGAGGGATAGAGAGATAGAGGGGGAAAGAGGGAGGGACAGAGAGATAGAGAAAGAGGGAGGGAGAGAAGAAAGAGGGAGGGATAGAGAGATAGAGAAAGAGGGAGGGATAGAGAGATAGAGATGGAGGGACAGAGAGATAGAGAAATAGGGAGGGATAGAGAGATAGAGGGAGAAAAAGGGAGGGACAGAGAGATAGAGAAAGAGGGGAGGGATAGAGAGATAGAGAAAAGAGGGATAGAGAGATAGAGAAAGAGGGAGGGATAGAGAGATAGAGAAAGAGGGAGGGATAGAGAGATAGAGGGAGAAGAGGGAGGGACAGAGCGATAGAGAAAGAGGAGGGATAGAGAGATAGAGAAAGAGGGATAGAGAGAAAGAGGGAGGGATAGAGGGATAGAGAACGAGGGAGGTATAGAGAGATAGAGAAAGAGGGAGGGATAGAGAGATAGAGAAGAGGGAGGATAGAGATGGAGGGATAGAGGGATAGAGAAAGAGGGAGGTATAGAGAGATAGAGAAAGAGGGAGGGATAGAGAGATAGAGGGAGAAAAAGGGAGGGACAGAGAGATAGAGAAAGAGGGAGGGATAGAGATAGAGAAAGAGGGATAGAGAGATAGAGAAAGAGGGAGGGATAGAGATAGAGAAAGAGGAGGATAGAGAGATAGAGGGAGAAAAAGGGAGGGACAGAGAGATAGAGAAAGAGGGAGGGATAGAGAGATAGAGAAAGAGGGATAGAGAGAAAGAGGGAGGGATAGAGGGATAGAGAACGAGGAGGTATAGAGATAGAGAAAGAGGGAGGGATAGAGAGATAGAGAAAGAGGGAGGGATAGAGATGGAGGGATAGAGGGATAGAGAAAGAGGGAGGTATAGAGAGATAGAGAAAGAGGGAGGGATAGAGAGATAGAGAAAAGAGGGAGGTTTAGAGAGATACAGAAAGAGGGATAGAGATGGAGGGACAGAGAGATAGAGAAAGACGGAGGGATAGAGGGATAGAGAAAGAGGGAGGTATAGAGAGATAGAGAAAGAGGGAGGGATAGAGAGATATAGAAAGAGGATAGAGATGGAGGGACAGAGAGATAGAGAAAGAGGGAGGGATAGAGAGATAGATAAAGAGGATAGAGATAGAGAAGAGGGAGGGATAGAGGATAGAGAAAGAGGGAGGGATAGAGAGATAGAGAAAGAGGGAGGGATAGAGAGATAGAGGGAGAAAGAGGGAGGGACAGAGAGATAGAGAAAGAGGGAGGGATAGAGGGATAGAGAAAGAGGCAGGTATAGAGAAATAGAGAAAGAGGGATAGAGATATAGAGGGGGACATATGGGTA
This sequence comes from Oncorhynchus gorbuscha, assembly GCF_021184085.1. Taxonomy (NCBI): domain Eukaryota; kingdom Metazoa; phylum Chordata; class Actinopteri; order Salmoniformes; family Salmonidae; genus Oncorhynchus; species Oncorhynchus gorbuscha. The sequence continues at coordinate 4,458 of NW_025752227.1, read as the reverse complement.
GCAATGGATGAGGGACTGGCAACACTGGTGAAGACTCACCTGGATCAGCGAGAGGTCCTCCAGATTGAGTCTGAACAGGTGGTTTCTGAAAGGAGAAGAGAAGGGAGGAGAGATGAAGGTATGATCTTCTCTAAAAAAGAAGATCTGAAAAAAGAGAAGTGGACAGGAAACCATTTCCAAAAATATCTCTGGGTTATTTTACTCCCATATTGGTTATTTCCTCTACCTCAACAAACCTTTGATTAATCACAGCTATCTTTCTGGGTCACTCCAATGGGCCTGTTCAGATGTAATTACATACATACTATTGTACTGCCAGTCGAAACTAGTTATATCTTTGTGGTTTTGAATAGAAATCCAATCTAAACCGAACAGAATAAAGATTACATACTTTACAAATTTCCTGCAGACACAGATGCAGTGGTGGAAAAAGTACACATTTGAGTAAAAGTATTAATAGAAAATGACTCAAGTAAATGTCACCCAGTAAAGTAGTATTTGGATTTAAATATACTTTGTATCAACAGTACATGTAATTGCTCAAATATATTTAAGTTTCAAAAGCAAAAGTACATGCACAAATTATAAACAATTCCTTATGTTAAGCAAAGCAGATGGCACAATTTTCTTGTTTTTTAAATGTATGGATGGCCAGGGACAGACTCCAGCACTGAGACAGAGTTGACCAACAAAGCATTTGTGTTTAATGAGTTCACCAGATCAGAGGCAGTAGGGATGACCAGGGACGTTCTCTGTTTAGTGAGTCCTCCAGACCAGAGGCAGTAGGGATGACCAGGGATGTTCTCTGTTTAGTGAGTCCTCCAGATCAGAGGCAGTAGGGATGACCAGGGACGTTCTCTGTTTAGTGAGTCCTCCAGACCAGAGGCAGTAGGGATGACCAGGGATGTTCTCTGTTTAGTGAGTCCTACAGATCAGAGGCAGTAGGGATGACCAGGGATGTTCTCTGTTTAGTGAGTCCTCCAGATCAGAGGCAGTAGGGATGACCAGGGACGTTCTCTGTTTAGTGAGTCCTCCAGATCAGAGGCAGTAGGGATGACCAGAGATTTATGTGCGTGAATTAGACACTTTACCTGTCCTGCTAGGCATTCCAAGTGTAACGAATACTTTTGGGTGTCAAGGAAAATGTATGAAGTAAAAAGTGCCTTATTTTCTTCAGGAAAGTCAAATAGTCATCAAAAATATAAATAGTAAAGTCAAGTACAGATACCCCCCAAAACGACTTAAGTAGTACTTTAAAGTATTATTACTTAAGTACTTTACACCACTGCATAGATGTAGGATCAGCTCACTCTTTCCAACCTCAACCGTTAGTGGGGGAAATGCTAAACTGATCTTGAATCAGTGTCTAGGGGTCACCTCCAGACAAATGCATTCCTGAGTGATTTTTTGTTTTAACAGACCATAGGACCTAAGGCTGTGTGAGTGTGCATGGGCCCACATTCATGTGTGTGTGTGTGTATCAGAGAGTCCAATGGTGAAAATTCACTTGAATATGGCTCTTGCCTTAGGCTCTTTTGAATGGTTACATTTACATTGTAAGCCAACTAAAAAAAAAACAAATTGTCTGGTCTTTCAAACTTTCCACAAAACAGTATAAGCTAATGTCTGTAGAATGAGTAGGCCTGTTCTTTTACGACCAATGGTTTCAGTTTGATTGTATAAGTTCAGCATTCTGGCACAAAACTCATCATCATAGCAGTTTTATTATTCGTATTAGTGACGTTTAATATAAAGGCTGTTTCATTTCTTTTAATTTTATATATATATTTTATTTTCACCCCTTTTTCTCCCCGATTACGATCTTGTCTCATCGCTGCATCTCCCCAACGGGATTAGAAGAGGCATTGGTCGAGTCCTGGTTGGTCCTCTGCTTCTTAACACACGCCTGCTTAACCTGGAAGCCAGCCGTACCAATGTGTCAGAGGAAACACCGTTCAACTGACAACTGAATTCAGCCTGCAGGCGCCTGGTCTACCACAAGGAGTCACTAGAGCATGATTGGCCAATTAAACCCTCCCCCAGCCAAACCCTCCGTAAACCCGGACGACGCTGGTTGTGCACTGCCCTATGGGATTCCCGATCATGGCCAGTTGTGATACAGCCCGGGATTGAACCCGGGTCTGTAGTGATGCAGTGCCTTAGACCACTGTGCCAATCGGGAAAGGATGTTTAATTTCTAATCAGTTTTGGCCAGGAATGTCAGAGAATCAACCCTGTCAGGTTCAGTTAAAAAAAAAGAAAGTAATTCGTTTTGCAAATATGAAAGAGCTCTTCACCAATTTTCAACCTCATGCTCATTATCTCCAGGACAATACTAATGTCTCCATCGGTGAAAAGGACATATTTACACCTGATGATATCATCAAAAGTTTAAACATTTTAGAAACTGTCATTTTCAAACACTATGAGTTTCGCTGTGTCACGGGGAGGAAGAAAACACCCTCAGAAATGTGCTGCTGAGGCGGCAGGGTAGCCTAGTGGTTAGAGCGTTGGACTAGTAACTGGAAGGTTGCAAGTTCAAACCCCCGAGCTGACAAGGTACAAATCTGTCGTTCTGCCCCTGAACATGCAGTTAACCCACTGTTCCTAGGCCGTCATTGAAAATAAGAATTTGTTCTTAACTGACTTGCCTAGTTAAATAAATAAAAAATGTAGACACTGGGTTGGTCCTGGAGATGATGAAAAGTGGTGGAATTGCCCTTTAATTCATGTCAAGAAAGTAAATCATCTAGGCATCTATTCTGTAATGTTATACTCCCACTCAAACCTCGACAGGAGCACCTATAGGCACACACACACACACACACACACACACACACACACAAACCCAAGCCTATCCATCTTCTAAAGAGCGGCTACAGTATTTCACAGGGCAGGCTGTGGTCTAACACCCTTTTTACACTATATTAACATCTACAATCGATCTGCCGACATTATAACTCTTTCTGGCCATCGGGTCACAGACAGACCCTCTCTGTCTAACTCTATTGGACATTTAGACATTTAATTTCAACATTTAACGTCGACACCGGACGTTCTAAGACAATTCAATGTGACTCCTCTAATGTTAAACGACTGAAATTAAACCAACTGGATCTAAAATACAGACTTATTGGACTCATGGAATCTTCCAGTCAGACTGATCCAACACACAGAGAATTTAAAGCCCATTCAGTCAGACAGAGTAGGCCTTGTCCCAAATCAAACCCTAGACTCCTGGACAATCTTCAACGATCCCTCTCAGCCAGACAGAGTAGGCCTTGTCCCAAATCAAACCCTAGACTCCTGCACAATCTTCAATGATCCCTCTCAGCCAGACAGAGTAGGTCTTGTCCCAAATCAAACCCTAGTCACAAACACTCACTGAGCCTATTTAGGTTGACAGAGTAAGTCTGAAATCAACTCCTAGCCCCTTAGCCTAGATTCTTCTAGATCCCTTTCACTGAGTCAATGTAGGTTGACAGAGTAAGTCTGAAATCAACCCCTAGCCCCTTAGCCTAGATTCTTCTAGATCCCTGTCACTGAGCCTATTTAGGTTGACGGAGTAAGTCTCAAATCAACCCCTAGCCCCTTAGCCTAGATTCTTCTAGATCCCTCTCACTGAGTCAATGTAAGTTGACAGAGTAAGTCTGAAATCAACCCCTAGCCCCTTAGCCTAGATTCTTCTAGATCCCTCTCACTGAGTCAATTTAGGTTGACGGAGTAAGTCTCAAATCAACCCCTAGCCCCTTAGCCTAGATTATCCTAGATCTCTGTCACTAAGCCTGAGCCCTCTCATCTAGAGAAAGAGAAGCGAGGCTAGTCCAGACCACTCCAGGGACAGACAGGAACACCCTTTAGCCCCTGGGTCAGACTAGTGTCTGAGAGGGAAGGATAAATGTTCCACTCTCCTAGTGTTGTATAATAGTCAGGGTCAAATGTAATCACTCTCCCAGTGTTTTATAATAGTCAGGGTCAAATGTAATCACTCTCCTAGTGTTTTATAATAGTCAGGGTCAAATGTAATCACTCTCCCAGTGTTTTATAATAGTCAGGGTCAAATGTAATCACTCTCCCAGTGTTTTATAATAGTCGGGGTCAAATGTAATCACTCTCATAGTGTTTTATAATAGTCAGGGTCAAATGTAATCACTCTCCTAGTGTTGTATAATAGTCAGGGTCAAATGTAATCACTCTCCCAGTGTTTTATAATAGTCAGGGTGAAATGTAATCACTCTCCCAGTGTTTTATAATAGTCAGGGTCAAATGTAATCACTCTCCCAGTGTTTTATAATAGTCAGGGTGAAATGTAGTCACTCTCCCAGTGTTTTATAATAGTCAGGGTCAATTGTAATCACTCTCCCAGTGTTTTATAATAGTCAGGGTCAAATGAAATCACTCTCCTTGGAAATGTTCTTAACATATTTGTGGCTTGAACAAAAGTTCCATCTAGCCCAG
>NW_025752226.1:0-13117 GCF_021184085.1 Oncorhynchus gorbuscha | reverse complement strand
TAAAAAAACATTACAATTCATTTCACAACACATTATGTGTGTGCCCTCAGTCCACGACTTCACCAGCACATATCTACGACATGAAATGCACGCGTGTACATGTGTGTATAGTGTGCGTATGTTATCATGTGAGTGTATCCATGTGTCTGTGCCTGTGTGTCTTCACATTCCCCGCTGTTCCATAAGGTGTATTTTTAATCTAAATTGTACTGCTTGCATGAGTAATTTGATGTGGAAGTTCCATGTAGTGATGGCTCTATGTAGTACTGTACACCTCCCATAATCTGTTCTGGATTTGGGGACTGTGAAGAGACCAATTATTATTTTTACGGTGAAATAGCATTGTATCTGGTCAAACACCATTTTTTCCAAAACTTTACTAAGGGTTGGTAACAGGCTGATGTTTGAACCAGTAAAGGGTGCTTTGCTATTCTTGGGTAGGGGAATGACTTTTGCTTTCTTCCAGACCTGAGGGCACACACTTTCCTTTAGGGTTAGTTTGAAGAGATGGCAAATAGGAGTGGTAATATCGTCCACTATCACCCTTAAGTAATTTTCCATCCAAGTTGTCAGACACCGGTGGCTTGTCATTGTTGATAGACAACAATAATTGTTTCACCTCTTCCACACTTCAAGTTATTGAATTCAAAATTACAACGCTTGTCTTTCATAATTTGATCAGTTATAAATGGATGTGTAGGTTCAGAATTTGATGTTGGCATGTCATGCCTAAGTTTGCTATCCTTGTCAATGAACAAATCATTAAAGTACTTGGCAATATCAGTGGATTTTGTGATGAGTGAGCCATCTGATTCAATGAATGATGGAGCCAAGGTTGCCTTTTGCCCCAAATTTCATTTAAGGTACTCCAAAGCTTTTTATTTTCATTCTTTATATTATTTATCTTTGTTTCAAAGTACAGATTCTTATTTTGTTTAGTCACATGATTTCTTAATGTACAGTATGTTTGCGAATCGGCTGTGCAGCCGGACATATTGGTCAATCTTTTTGCCTCATCCCTCTCAACCATAACATTTTTCAATTCCTCATCAATCCACAGAGATTCAACAGTTTTTACAGTCATTTTCTTAATGGATGCGTGCTTATTAGGAACTGGAACAAGCAAATTAATAAATATGTCAAATTCAGCATCTGGTTGCTTCCCATTACACACCATAGACAAGCAAATATTCTTTAAATTTTCAACATAGAAATCACTACAAAACATCTGCTTACATGTTATAGGCTGATATTATTATGTTAGTATATGCTTATACATGTTATCTATCGGCTTGGCATAGTTCTGGCTACAGTACAGTATGCAGGCCAAGAGGAGTAATCCCTTCATTGTTGTTATGGAACCCAAGATGGCTACCAGTTACATCTTCGAGTTGCTCACCTAAAATGGCCGACCGGTAACATCCGGTCAATTCCTCATACGAATCGTAGCCTCTACCAAATAGCATGCTAACTCCTAGCTGCTAACCCTAATGCAAACTCATCCCTACTGTACATAGTTCTGTATGCTGTACCTATAACCTGAAGCTTACTAGCCTCCACTGTATATATTGTGTGCTACTTACTACCTACAGCCTGTGGCCTGCTAGCCTAGCATGCTAGCTTTTCTTGTATATTTTACATATGCTAGCCACTAATTGTATCTTGTGTATACTATGCTATGCTAGCCCACCTGTATATACTGTCATAATGTGTGCTACATTAGTTGGCTCCTACAAACTTCTCTTTGTAAGCCATACTGTTAGCCTAGCTGCTAATACATGCTAGTAGCTCTGTCCATAGTGTACTATTGTATCCTACTGTGTACCACATAAGCTTATGCTAATACCTGACCATTATAGTACGTGTCATCCTCATTGCTATTACATATTCATTAGCCTGTAATGCCATTATGTAATACATGCTCTTCTCTTGTAGACAACCACTACAACACTTATTACACTACTAACAGTCTCCTCTTCCAGTTTGCCATGTGTGTGTGTGTTTGGTAATAAAGTGTGCCTTGTCTCCCTGTCTCCTGCTGGTCATTCTACATCCTCTAACCGGGATGCCGGGACAGTTGGACCTACACCTAAACCGACACTAATAAGAATTAGTTCTTAACTGACTTGCCTAGTTAAATAAAGGTTACATTTAAAAATTTAAAAAGTGGGGAAATGTGAAAACAGAGCATGGGGTCAATGAGCATGGGGTCAAAGGGGAAAGGTGAAGGCCTCAGCAGTCGGAGTCCATCCTCTCTGGGCGGGCTGACTGGCAGCTGCTGGGCGGTGTGAAGACTTCTGGGTCGCTGATGCCCAGCTGGAGGTCAAAGAAGCGGGTAGAGGTAGTGATGCTGCTGTTCCTGGTGTAGGTCTCCTGGACAGGGTAGCAGTCCTTCACTGTGTAGACGCCCACCCACGCCTCATCTGGTGTAGCAGGGAGAGGTAGGATTAGGATTGACTTTATTGTCCCTGAGGGGAAATTTGTACATTAAAATGTTCTGTTGCGTCTAGATAGAATACCATAGGTTAAAAACATGAGCTTCCCACTTCTCTTTGCAGATCTTCTCCAAGTCATTAAGGTTTCGAGGCTGACGTTTGGCAACTCGAACCTTCAGCTCCCTCCACAGATCTTCTATGGGATTAAGGTCTGGAGACTGGCTAGGCCACTCTGGCTAGGCCAATTGCTAATAAATAAAACGTTTTTAAAAAAGGGGCACCTGGACTGAATGTTTTGTTTATGTGAAAAGAAATAGAGCCACAATAGAGTATTGTTGGACAGACTATATTTAGTTGAAAAAATAATACATCAGAATATGTTTATTGCCTCTAAAGTGATGAGAGCAATGTAAAAAAAAGCAATAACAATTGGGGGAAAGAAATGTGTGTTATGGAAAATTGCATGTTATGCAGGTTGGGTAAACAAATGTGATGGGACATGTGTAGTTACATAGAAAAGTAGTTTTCTTTTAAAGGAAGGAAAATGTGTTGTTATGTGTTAATAACATTTAGGCTACGTTACCCAGCAGGCTATGCGGGGGGGGGGGGGGGGTTAGGTGGTTGAAGAATGCCTTGCATGGCTAAACAGGGAGTTTTCTAGGTGAAGTATATGTTCATTAAAAGTGGTTAAACCTACGCCACGGTTTGTCATTATACAAGGAACAAACATAAGTGACCTTAATTGCCTGTTAGTGTCTTAACGACCGTTCCACAGGTGCATGTTAATGAATTGTTTATGGTTCATTGAACAAGCATTGAACAAGCATGGGAACCCGTGTTTAACCTCTCTAGGGTATGTGGGACACTACATCCCACCTGGCAAACATCCAGTGAGATTGCAGAGCGCCAAATTCAAATATTGAAATACTCATGATAAAAATTCAGAAAACAAAACATATGTTACATCATCTTTAAACCTAACTTCCTGTGAATCCAACCAGTGTCAGATTTTTAAAAGGCTTTACGGCGAAAGCATACCTTACGATTATTTGAGAACATAGCCCAGTTGACAAATCATTACAAACAGTAACCAGCCAAGCAGAAGAGTTACAAAACTCAGAAACAGAGAGAAAATGAATCTCTTACCTCTGATGATCTTCATATGGTTGCACTCAGAAGACATTCATTTGCTCAATAAATGTTCCTTTTGTTCGATAGTCTCTTTATATCCAAAAACCTCTGTTTTGTTCGCATTTTCTTCAGTAATCCACAGGCTCAAACAGTCAAAACAGGGAGACAAAACATCCAAATTGTATCCATAAAGTTCATTGAAACATGTCAAACGATGTTTATATTCAAGCCTCAGGTTGTTTTTTAGCCTAAATGATCTATAATACCGGACAATAACGTCTTCAATATAAAAGGTAAACAAGAAATGCACTCTCTCTGGATTGAGTGTCATGCAGGTGAAAGAGGACCCAAAAGCGACTTGGCGAAAACAGAGTCTTTAATCCAGTAAAGTAAATACAAACAAAAACACAACTTTCACTCGAGATGACGAGGACAAACTGGAGACTCGATCTTGAACAGCAGGTGAACAGCAGGTTGCCTCGGGAAGGCACTTGAACCAGACAGACTCAGACACCTGCTCACCACGCAGCATCTGAGGAAAACACGACACGACAGGGCGATATACAAACACAGCACGGTGAATTCTAGACAAGGAACCGACAGGACAGGAACGGAACACAAAGGAAGAAATAGGGACTCTAATCAGGGGAAAGGATCGGGAACAGGTGTGGGAAGACTAAATGATTGATTAGGGGAATAGGAACAGCTGGGAGCAGGAACGGAACGATAGAGAGAAGAGAGAGCGAGAGAGTGAGAGAGGGAGGGGGAGAGAGAGGGATAGAAAGAGGGAAAGAACCTAATAAGACCAGCAGAGGGAAACGAATAGAATGGGAAGCACAGGGACAAGACAAGATAATAAATGACAAAACATGACAGTACCCCCACTCACCGAGCGCCTCCTGGCGCACTCGAGGAGGAATCCTGGCGGCAACGGAGGAAATCATCGATGAGTGAACGGTCCAGCACGTCCCGAGACGGAACCCAACTCCTCTCCTCAGGACCGTAACCCTCCCAATCCACTAAGTATTGGTGACCCCGTCCCCGAGAACGCATGTCCATGATCTTATGTACCTTGTAAATAGGTGCGCTCTCGACAAGGACGGGAGGGGGAGGGAAGACGAACGGGGGTGCGAAGAAAGGGCTTGACACAGGAGACATGGAAGACAGGATGGACGCGACGAAGATGTCGCGGAAGAAGCAGTCGCACAGCGACAGGATTGACGATCTGGGAGACACGGAACGGACCAATGAACCGCGGAGTCAACTTACGAGAAGCTGTCGTAAGAGGAAGGTTGCGAGTGGAAAGCCACACTCTCTGGCCGCAACAATACCTTGGACTCTTAATCCTGCGTTTATTGGCGGCTCTCACAGTCTGTGCCCTGTAACGGCAAAGTGCAGACCTCACCCTCCTCCAGGTGCGCTCACAACGTTGGACAAACGCTTGAGCGGAGGGAACGCTGGACTCGGCAAGCTGGGATGAGAACAGAGGAGGCTGGTAACCCAGACTACTCTGAAACGGAGATAACCCGGTAGCAGACGAAGGAAGCGAATTGTGAGCGTATTCTGCCCAGGGAGCTGTTCTGCCCAAGACGCAGGGTTTCTGAAAGAAAGGCTGCGTAGTATGCGACCAATCGTCTGATTGGCCCTCTCTGCTTGACCGTTAGACTGGGGATGAAACCCGGAAGAGAGACTGACGGACGCACCAATCAAACGACAGAACTCCCTCCAAAACTGTGACGTGAATTGCGGGCCTCTGTCTGAAACGGCGTCTAACGGGAGGCCATGAATTCTGAATACATTCTCGATAATGATTTGTGCCGTCTCCTTAGCGGAAGGAAGTTTAGCGAGGGGAATGAAATGTGCCGCCTTAGAGAACCTATCGACAACCGTAAGAATCACAGTCTTCCCCGCAGACAAAGGCAGACCGGTAATGAAGTCTAGGGCGATGTGAGACCATGGTCGAGAAGGAATGGGGAGCGGTCTGAGACGACCGGCAGGAGGAGAGTTACCCGACTTAGTCTGCGCGCAGTCCGAACAAGCAGCCACGAAACGGCGCGTGTCACGCTCCTGAGTCGGCCACCAAAAGCGCTGGCGAATAGACGCAAGAGTGCCTCGAACACCGGGATGACCAGCTAACTTGGCAGAGTGAGCCCACTGAAGAACAGCCAGACGAGTGGAAACAGGAACGAAAAGGAGGTTACTAGGACAAGCGCGCGGCGACGCAGTGTGCGTGAGTGCTTGCTTAACCTGTCTTTCAATTCCCCAGACTGTTAACCCGACAACACGCCCATAAGGAAGAATCCCTCGGGATCAGTAGAAGCCACAGAAGAACTAAACAGACGGGATAAGGCATCAGGCTTGGTGTTCTTGCTACCCGGACGGTAAGAAATCACAAACTCGAAACGAGCGAAAAACAACGCCCAACGAGCTTGACGGGCATTAAGTCGTTTGGCAGAACGGATGTACTCAAGGTTCTTATGGTCTGTCCAAACGACAAAAGGAACGGTCGCCCCCTCCAACCACTGTCGCCATTCGCCTAGGGCTAAGCGGATGGCGAGCAGTTCACGGTTACCCACATCATAGTTGCGCTCAGATGGCGACAGGCGATGAGAAAAATAAGCGCAAGGATGAACCTTATCGTCAGACTGGAAGCGCTGGGATAGAATGGCTCCCACGCCTACCTCTGAAGCGTCAACCTCGACAATGAATTGTCTAGTGACGTCAGGAGTAACGAGGATAGGAGCGGACGTAAAACGTTCTTTTAGAAGATCAAAAGCTCCCTGGGCGGAACCGGACCACTTAAAACACGTCTTGACAGAAGTAAGAGCTGTGAGAGGGGCAGCAACTTGACCGAAATTACGAATGAAACGCCGATAGAAATTAGCGAAACCTAAAAGCGCTGCAACTCGACACGTGACCTTGGAACGGGCCAATCACTGACAGCTTGACCTTAGCGGAATCCATCTGAATGCCTTCAGCGGAAATAACGGAACCGAGAAAAGTAACGGAGGAGACATGAAAAGAGCACTTCTCAGACTTTACGTAGAGACAATTCTCTAAAAGGCGCTGTAGAACACGTCGAACGTGCTGAACATGAATCTCGAGTGACGGAGAAAAATCAGGATATCGTCAAGATAGACAAAAACAAAGATGTTCAGCATGTCTCTCAGAACATCATTAACTAATGCCTGAAAAACAGCTGGCGCATTGGCGAGACCAAACGGCAGAACCCGGTACTCAAAATGCCCTAACGGAGTGTTAAACGCCGTTTTCCACTCGTCCCCCTCTCTGATGCGCACGAGATGGTAAGCGTTACGAAGGTCCAACTTAGTAAAGCACCTGGCTCCCTGCAGAATCTCGAAGGCTGATGACATAAGGGGGAAGCGGATAACGATTCTTAACCGTTATGTCATTCAGCCTCGATAATCCACGCAGGGGCGCAGAGTACCGTCCTTCTTCTTAACAAAAAGAACCCCGCCCCGGCCGGAGAGGAAGAAGGCACTATGGTACCGGCGTCAAGAGACACAGACAAATAATCCTCGAGAGCCTTACGTTCGGGAGCCGACAGAGAGTATAGTCTACCCCGAGGAGGAGTGGTCCCCGGAAGGAGATCAATACTACAATCATACGACCGGTGAGGAGGAAGGGAGTTGGCTCGGGACCGACTGAAGACCGTGCGCAGATCATGATATTCCTCCGGCACTCCTGTCAAATCGCCAGGTTCCTCCTGAGAAGTAGGGACAGAAGAAACGGGAGGGATGGCAGACATTAAACACTTCACATGACAAGAAACGTTCCAGGATAGGATAGAATTACTAGACCAATTAATAGAAGGATTATGACATACTAGCCAGGGATGACCCAAAACAACAGGTGTAAACGGTGAACGAAAAATCAAAAAAGAAATAGTCTCACTGTGGTTACCAGATACTGTGAGGGTTAAAGGTAGTGTCTCAAATCTGATACTGGGAAGATGACTACCATCTAAGGCGAACATGGGCGTAGGCTTATCTAACTCTCTGAAAGGAATGTCATGTTTCCAACCCATGCTTCGTCCATGAAACAACCCTCAGCCCCAGAGTCTATCAAGGCACTACATGTAGCACCAACCGGTCCAGCGTAGATGGACCGACAAAGTAGTACAAGATTTTGATGGAGAGACTTGAGTAGTTGCGCTCACCTGTAGCCCTCCGCTTACAGATGAGCTCTGGCTTTTACTGGACATGAATTAACAAAATGTCCAGCAACTCCGCAATAGAGGCACAGGCGGTTGGTGATCCTCCGTTCCCTCTCCTTAGTCGAGATGCGAATCCTCCCAGCTGCATGGGCTCAGACTCTGAGCCAGAGGAGGGAGATGGTTGCGATGCGGAGCAGGGAAACACCGTTGATGCGAGCTCTCTTCCACGAGCCCGGTGACGAAGATCTACCCGTCGTTCTATGCGGATGGCGAGAGCAATCAAAGAGTCCACATCTGAAGGAACCTCCTGGGAGAGAATCTCATCCTTAACCACTGCGTGGAGTCCCTCCAGAAAACGAGCGAGCAGCGCCGGCTCGTTCCACTCACTAGAGGCAGCAAGAGTGCGAAACTCAATAGAATAATCCGTTATGGACCGTTCACCTTGGCATAAGGAAGCCAGGGCCCTAGAAGCCTCCCTACCAAAAACTGAACGGTCATAAACCCGAATCATCTCCTCTTTAAAGTTCTGGAACTTGTTAGAGCAATCAGCCCTTGCCTCCCAGATAGCTGTGCCCCATTCTCGAGCCCGGCCAGTAAGGAGTGAAATGACGTAAGCAACCCGAGCTCTCTCTCTAGAGTATGTGTTGGGTTGGAGAGAGAACACAATCTCACACTGCGTGAGAAAGGAGCGGCACTCAGTGGGCTGCCCGGAGTAGCAAGGTGGGTTATTAACCCTAGGTTCTGGAGGCTCGGCAGGCCAGGAAGTAACAGGTGGCACGAGACGTAGACTCTGGAACTGTCCAGAGAGGTCGGAAACCTGAGCGGCCAGGTTCTCCACGGCATGGCGAGCAGCAGACAATTCCTGCTCGTGTCTGCCGAGCATGGCTCCTTGGATCTCGACGGCAGTGTAACGAGCGTCTGAAGTCGCTGGGTCCATTCCTTGGTCGGTTCCTTCTGTCATGCAGGTGAAAGAGGACCCAAAAGCGACTTGGCGAAAACAGAGTCTTTAATCCAGTAAAGTAAATACAAACAAAAAAACACAACTTTCACTCGATATGACGAGGACAAACTGGAGACTCGAACTTGAACAGCAGGTGAACAGCAGGTTGCCTCGGGAAGGCACTTGAACCAGACAGACTCAGACACCTGCTCACCACGCAGCATCTGAGGAAAACACGACACGACAGGGCGATACACAAACACAGCACGGTGAATACTAAACAAGGAACCGACAGGACAGGAACGGAACACAAAGGAAGAAATAGGGACTCTAATCAGGGGAAAGGATCGGGAACAGGTGTGGGAAGACTAAATGATTGATTAGGGGAATAGGAACAGCTGGGAGCAGGAACGGAACGATAGAGAGAAGAGAGAGCGAGAGAGTGAAAGAGGGAGGGGGGAGAGAGAGGGATAGAAAGAGGGAAAGAACCTAATAAGACCAGCAGAGGGAAACGAATAGAATGGGAAGCACAGGGACAAGACAAGATAATAAATGACAAAACATGACACCGTCACTGAAAATAAGAATTTGTTCTTAACTGACTTGCCTAGTTAATTAAATAAATAAGCAATGCCATGCTGGTGGGTGGTAACATTCAAATAAAACCCAGCCCTGAAACTAAATGTAGGCAGAAAATAATTTGTTCATTCACACGGATTTGCAGTTTGGATTTGTCACTCAAGCCCAAATGTATCAAACTTTGACTAAAACAACTTAAATCATTGTGCAACATTATGGGTAAGCTCTGGCCATTGTCTTTCATCTTGAAAAAGTTGATTTCTACTGGTTTAACATTGCTCTGTATATGAAAATAAAAGTAAACATTGAAGCCTTTCCTGTTTCTTCTAAATAAGATGGTGTTTGCCAGCCAGGTGAGCTTGATGCTTCCAAACATTTATAAACCAACTTTTTGGGCTTCAATGGACCTTCATCAGGGACCTTCACTTCCTTCTAAGTATACAGCTTTTCAACAAGCACCTGGTAACACAATGGAGTGAGCCTTCCTAATCTCGAGTTGCACCACCTTTTGCCCTCAGAACAGCCTCAATTCGACGGGACATGGACTCTACAAGGTGTCGAAAGTGTTCTACAGGGATGCTGGCCCATGTTGACTCCAATGCTTCCCACAGTTGTGTCAAGTTGGCTGGATGTCCTTTGGGTGGTGGACAACCTTCCTAATCTCGAGTTGCACCACCTTTTGCCCTCAGAACAGCCTCAATTCGATGGGACATGGACTCTACAAGGTGTCGAAAGCGTTCTACAGGGATGCTGGCCCATGTTGACTCCAATGCTTCCCACAGTTGTGTCAAGTTGGCTGGATGTCCTTTGGGTGGTGGACAATTTTTGAGTCACACGGAAAATGTTGAGTGTGAAAACACAGCAGCATTGCAGTTCTTGACGCACAAACCGGTATGCCTGGAACCTACTACCATACCCAGTTTAAAGGCACTTACTTACTTTTGCGGGCTGGTTTCCTATCTGACCACTCCTGCACCTCGATCATGTCTCCAGGTCCACCGATAAAGTACTGGTCCTCATAGGTGGAGTTCATAGGGATGTCAAAGGGGTCCCAGGCCTGGGTCAAGGGGATCTTAGAACATTGCTTCGTCTTCTGCTCTATCTGGAACAGCAGGCCACTGTTGTACAGGTAGATAAACTCAAAGTATCTGGAGAGTGAGTGCAAAACAAAGGAAATATTCAAATGTCAAGTTTGTAATAATAGGAGAAAATGCATGTGATTTGAATCAATCATACTGTAGCTAGGTAAATAGTAGCTATTCAACAAGAAATGCAGGGTTAGTCCTTTTAACATTAGGCCTATTATATTGCCTTTTGCATTACTGATTGATCATTGATAATAACCAAGTAATTAGATTATTGTTTCAAGGTCTAACTATGCTGTGAGAAAAACGCTTTTCCTCTTTTTTGCCTCTGGCTGTTGTCATTTGTTTTACTTACATGAAACCCAAAACCGGCTGCGCCATATGCGTTATCGTGCAGAAATGTATTTTGTCCCCCTACACCAAAAGCGATCACGACACGCAGGTTAAAATATCAAAACAAACTCTGAACCAATGACATTAATTTGGGGACAGGTCAAAAAGCATTAATCATGTATGGCAATTTAGCTAGTTAGCTTGCACTTGCTAGCTAATTTGTCCTATTTAGCTAGCTTGCTGTTGCTAGCTAATTTGTCCTATTTAGCTAGCTTGCTGTTGCTAGCTAATTTGTCCTGGGATTTAAACAACGAGTTATTATTTTACCTGAAACTCCTCTACTCTGACCATTAATCAACACATAAAACGGCCAACTGAATCGTTTCTAGTCATGTCTCCTCCTTGCAGGCTTTTTCATCGTTGAACTTATATGGTGATCGCATTTTTCATAGTATTACCACGACAACCGGCAAAACAGTTTGTCTTTCAATCACCCACGGGTATAACCAATGAGGAGATGGCACGTGGGTACCTGCTTCTATAAACCAATGAGGAGATGGGAGAGGCAGGACTTTCAGCGCGATCGGTGTCAGAAATAGGAATGACTTCTATTTTAGCCCTTGGCTTCGCAGACGCTTGTTGTCGCGTGCGAGCAGTGTGGGTGTAATAATTGAATAACATGGATTTCTAAATTAATTTTGCGGTGCACGCGACGTGTCTGGTGAGCATATTAGGCCTATTTGGGGTCCGAGAGCTTATCCAAAACAGGGCACTGGATCAACTACTTTCATGAAGGTCAGAAGCAATGCTGACTCATAGGTCTGAACATAAAACAGTTCTAGTTCATAAGGAACACATGCTTATTATTTAAAATCTGAATTCAAAAAACGTTTATAGTCGTATTATATTGGTAAAGGTTCAATATCACACAAAATGTCTTTGATTGGATATTTTTGTTTCATAATTTTGCTGTTATTGTCTATTTAGGTCTGCAATCACAGTGGTAGAGGAACAGCTCAAGCCATATTGACGCTTTGTAGCGGCCATCATCGGTATTTCATCCGTATCCACAATACCTAACCTTTGTTTAATTGACCTCACCAGTTGGACAAACGCTATTCATGAATAAAAACGAATGTTTCAAAGTAGCCTGCTTACTTCTGGCATGGTGTATGTCTTTTATTCTGTTGAAGAAGCCTTATTCTGTGGTTCTGTGCATCATACGACACCGAGGCCCGTGTGTTTCGTCCTGTGTTGTGGTTGTATTCGACGGATCTGCCCTCCCATTGCAAGGGCGCAAGACAGGGCTGAACCGGCGCAGCGAAAGCTGTCTCCGGGTAGCTCAAAGCAGGTACCACCGCTCCCAAGCAAAATGCAAACACAAGAGGTACAACATGAGTCATCCTGGAGATATGGAATTCATTTAAGTGAAGGTAAAAATCATGACCTGTTGATTTCATTTGATATGTGGCAGCAGGTTGATAACACCACAGAGTCTTTGATACCGTTACACTCAAATGAAAAGCCCGTTTGTTTTTTCAGAGCAGCTCACGCAGTCGCAAATCCGTCCTATGATAATAAACATGTTGTATAAAAAGGATACATTTACGGTAACATTGTTATATTAATTATTGTAAACATAAATAGCATGATATGTAGTCGAACCTTAGAATTGAACAAGCACAGGAACATTTTGCATTTTGAAATTGACATGTTTAAAATTGATAGTTGCCCACATCTTTATTTCTTTACAGTGTATTTATATAAATGATATGAACATAAATAATAGCCAACAAATAATGTTCCATACATAGTATGGAACGTCAAAAAATGACACAATTCAAAGAACACTATTTGACGTGTCAAATAAGCTTGTTGACCAATCAGGACCTGAATATGACTGCAGTCACATAACAATTGATCGCGTTCATGCATTTTTGTTACGCAGTTATTACACAATGATTACAGTATCACTCGTATTTCATATGTCACAAGGATTAATCGATATGTATGCTATGATGCTGGTATAGTTGTCTCGCCCACCTGCCCTTCGACATAATATGTTTCAGTAGCTATAGTTAGCTAGCAAAGGTTTACAGATCAAGTAGCTAGGTGTCATCATCTAAAATAACCCTAATTTGTAAGACAATTCTTACTTGATTAATGGTGGGCGGACCCATTTATGTGAAGCTAGCCACAATAAGGATTAGCCACAATAGTGGACTTTGCGGTTAGCCTTCAAAATAAAATGTCATTGACAGTGATGCAAATGAATACAAATAGTATAATTATGCAAAAATTCAACAAAATACAATAATTTATTGATTTGACAAAATGTTGAAATCACACTGGATGTATTAGACTTTAGAATTGCATTGGGGACATACTTATTTCACTGTACAGCCTTACCTATGGATTGTGGATCAATGACATGGGG
>NW_025752225.1:0-13118 GCF_021184085.1 Oncorhynchus gorbuscha | reverse complement strand
ACCTATAGGTTCACCACTGTCACACACTGAAGACCTATAGGTTCACCACTGTCACACACTGAAGACCTATAGGTTCACCACTGTCACACACTGAAGACCTATAGGTTCACCACTCTACTAACCTGTCATACTGAAGACCTATAGGTTCACTACTGTACTAACCTGTCACACACTGAAGGCCTATAGGTTCACTACTGTACTAACCTGTTACACACTGAAGGCCTATAGGTTCACCACTGTACTAACCTGTCACACTGAAGACCTATATGTTCACTACTGTCACACACTGAAGACCTATAGGTTCAATACTGTCACACACTGAAGACCTATAGGTTCACCACTGTCACACACTGAAGACCTATAGGTTCACCACTGTACTAACCTGTTACACACTGAAGACCTATAGGTTCACCACTGTACTAACCTGTCACACACTGAAGACCTATAGGTTCACCACTGTACTAACCTGTTACACACTGAAGACCTATAGGTTCACCATTGTACTAACCTGTCATACTGAAGACCTATAGGTTCACCACTGTCACACACTGAAGACCTATAGGTTCACTACTGTACTAACCTGTTACACTGAAGACCTATAGGTTCACCACTGTCACACACTGAAGACCTATAGGTTCACTACTGTACTAACCTGTCACATACTGAAGACCTATAGGTTCACTACTGTGCTAACCTGTCACACACAGAAGACCTATAGGTTCACCACTGTACTAACCTGTCACACACTGAAGGCCTATAGGTTCACTACTGTACTAACCTGTCACATACTGAAGACCTATAGGTTCACCACTGTCACACAATGAAGACCTATTGGTTCACCACTGTACTAACCTTTCACACACTGAATACCTATAGGTTCACTACTGTACTAACCTGTCACATACTGAAGACCTATAGGTTCACTACTGTACTAACCTGTCACACACTGAAGACCTATAGGTTCACCACTGTCACACACTGAAGACCTATAGGTTCACCACTGTACTAACCTGTCACACACTGATGACCTATAGGTTCACCACTGTACTAACCTGTCACACACTAAAGACCTATAGGTTCACTACTGTACTAACCTGTCACACACTGAAGACCTATAGGTTCACTACTGTACTAACCTGTCACACACTGAAGGCCTATAGGTTCACCACTGTACTAACCTGTCACACACTGAAGACCTATAGGTTCACCACTGTACTAACCTGTCACACACTGAAGACCTATAGGTTCACCACACCACTGTCACACACTGAAGACCTATAGGTTCACCACTGTACTAACCTGTTACACTGAAGACCTATAGGTTCACCACTGTACTAACCTGTTACACACTGAAGACCTATAGGTTCACCACTGTCACACACTGAAGACCTATGAGGTTCACTGTACTACTGTCACTAACCTGTCACACTGTCACTGAAGACCTATAGGTTCACCACTGTACTAACCTGTTACACACTGAAGACCTATAGGTTCACCACTGTACTAACCTGTCACACACTGAAGCCTATAGGTTCTCTGTACTAACTGTCACACACTGAAGGCCTATAGGTTCACTACTGTACTAACCTGTCACACACTGAAGACCTATAGGTTCACCACTGTACTAACCTGTTACACACTGAAGACCTATAGGTTCACCACTGTACTAACCTGTTACACTGAAGACCTATAGGTTCACCACTGTACTAACCTGTTACACACTGAAGACCTATAGGTTCACCACTGTACTAACCTGTTACACACTGAAGACCTATAGGTTCACCACTGTACTAACCTGTTACACACTGAAGACCTATAGGTTCACCACTGTACTAACCTGTTACACACTGAAGACCTATAGGTTCACCACTGTACTAACCTGTTACACACTGAAGACCTATAGGTTCACCACTGTACTAACCTGTTACACACTGAAGACCTATAGGTTCACCACTGTACTAACCTGTTACACTGAAGACCTATGGTTCACCACTGTCACACACTGAAGAAGGCCTATAGGTTCACCACTGTACTAACCTGTTACACTGAAGACCTATAGGTTCACCACTGTCACACACAAGAAGGCCTATAGGTTCACCACTGTACTAACCTGTTACACTGAAGACCTATAGGTTCACCACTGTACTAACCTGTCATACTGAAGACCTATAGGTTCACCACTGTACTAACCTGTCATACTGAAGACCTATAGGTTCACTACTGTACTAACCTGTCACACACTGAAGACCTATAGGTTCACCACTGTACTAACCTGTCACACACTGAAGACCTATAGGTTCACCACTGTACTAACCTGTTACACACTGAAGACCTATAGGTTCACCACTGTACTAACCTGTTACACACTGAAGACCTATAGGTTCACCACTGTACTAACCTGTTACACTGAAGACCTATAGGTTCTCCACTGTCACACACTGAAGACCTATAGGTTCACTACTGTACTAACCTGTCACACACTGAAGACCTATAGGTTCACCACTGTCACACACTGAAGACCTATAGGTTCACTACTGTACTAACCTGTCACACACTGAAGACCTATAGGTTCACCACTGTCACACACTGAAGACCTATAGGTTCACCACTGTACTAACCTGTCACACACTGAAGACCTATAGGTTCACCACTGTCACACACTGAAGACCTATAGGTTCACTACTGTACTAACCTGTCACTAACCTGTCACACACTGAAGACCTATAGGTTCACCACTGTCACACACTGAAGACCTATAGGTTCACCACTGTACTAACCTGTCACACACTGAAGACCTATAGGTTCACCACTGTACTAACCTGTTACACACTGAAGACCTATAGGTTCACCACTGTACTAACCTGTTACACACTGAAGACCTATAGGTTCACGACTGTACTAACCTGTCACACTGAAGACCTATAGGTTCACCACTGTACTAACCTGTTACACTGAAGACCTTTAGGTTCACCACTGTCACACACAGAAGGCCTATAGGTTCACCACTGTACTAACCTGTTACACTGAAGACCTATAGGTTCACCACTGTCACACACTGAAGACCTATAGGTTCACCACTGTACTAACCTGTCATACTGAAGGCCTATAGGTTCACCACTGTACTAACCTGTCACACACTGAAGACCTATAGGTTCACTATTGTACTAACCTGTCACATACTGAAGACCTATAGGTTCACCACTGTCACACAATGAAGACCTATTGGTTCACCACTGTACTAACCTTTCACACACTGAATACCTATAGGTTCACTACTGTACTAACCTGTCACATACTGAAGACCTATAGGTTCACCACTGTCACACACTGAAGACCTATAGGTTCACCACTGTCACACACTGAAGACCTATAGGTTCACCACTGTACTAACCTGTCACACACTGATGACCTATAGGTTCACCACTGTACTAACCTGTCACACACTAAAGACCTATAGGTTCACTACTGTACTAACCTGTCACACACTGAAGACCTATAGGTTCACTACTGTACTAACCTGTCACACACTGAAGACCTATAGGTTCACCACTGTACTAACCTGTCACACTGAAGGCCTATAGGTTCACCACTGTACTAACCTGTCACACACTGAAGACCTATAGGTTCACCACTGTCACACACTGAAGACCTATAGGTTCACCACTGTCACACACTGAAGACCTATAGGTTCACCACTGTCACACACTGAAGACCTATAGGTTCACCACTGTCACACACTGAAGACCTATAGGTTCACCACTGTACTAACCTGTCATACTGAAGACCTATAGGTTCACCACTGTCACACACTGAAGACCTATAGGTTCACCACTGTACTAACCTGTCACACACTGAAGACCTATAGGTTCACCACTGTCACACACTGAAGACCTATAGGTTCACTACTGTACTAACCTGTCACACACTGAAGACCTATAGGTTCACTACTGTACTAACCTGTCACACACTGAAGGCCTATAGGTTCACCACTGTACTAACCTGTCACACTGAAGACCTATAGGTTCACTACTGTCACACACTGAAGACCTATAGGTTCACTACTGTCACACACTGAAGACCTATAGGTTCACCACTGTCACACACTGAAGACCTATAGGTTCACCACTGTACTAACCTGTCATACTGAAGGCCTATAGGTTCACCACTGTACTAACCTGTCACACACTGAAGACCTATAGGTTCACTACTGTACTAACCTGTCACACACTGAAGACCTATAGGTTCACCACTGTCACACAATGAAGACCTATTGGTTCACCACTGTACTAACCTGTCACACACTGAATACCTATAGGTTCACTACTGTACTAACCTGTCACATACTGAAGACCTATAGGTTCACCACTGTCACACACTGAAGACCTATAGGTTCACCACTGTCACACACTGAAGACCTATAGGTTCACCACTGTACTAACCTGTCACACACTGAAGACCTATAGGTTCACCACTGTACTAACCTGTCACACACTGAAGACCTATAGGTTCACTACTGTACTAACCTGTCACACACTGAAGACCTATAGGTTCACTACTGTACTAACCTGTCACACACTGAAGACCTATAGGTTCACTACTGTACTAACCTGTCACACACTGAAGGCCTATAGGTTCACCACTGTACTAACCTGTCACACTGAAGACCTATAGGTTCACTACTGTCACACACTGAAGACCTATAGGTTCACTACTGTCACACACTGAAGACCTATAGGTTCACCACTGTCACACACTGAAGTCCTATAGGTTCACCACTGTCACACACTGAAGACCTATAGGTTCACCACTGTACTAACCTGTCATACTGAAGACCTATAGGTTCACCACTGTCACACACTGAAGACCTATAGGTTCGCCACTGTACTAACCTGTCACACACTGAAGACCTATAGGTTCACCACTGTCACACACTGAAGACCTATAGGTTCACTACTGTACTAACCTGTCACACACTGAAGACCTATAGGTTCACTACTGTACTAACCTGTCACACACTGAAGGCCTATAGGTTCACCACTGTACTAACCTGTCACACTGAAGACCTATAGGTTCACCACTGTACTGTCACACACTGAAGACCTATAGGTTCACTACTGTCACACACTGAAGACCTATAGGTTCACCTACTGTCACACACTGAAGACCTATAGGTTCACCACTGTCACACACTGAAGACCTATAGGTTCACCACTGTACCTGTCACACTGAAGACCTATAGGTTCACCACTGTCACACACTGAAGACCTATAGGTTCGCCACTGTACTAACCTGTCACACACTGAAGACCTATAGGTTCACCACTGTCACACACTGAAGACCTATAGGTTCACCACTGTACTAACCTGTTACACACTGAAGACCTATAGGTTCACCACTGTACTAACCTGTTACACACTGAAGACCTATAGGTTCACCACTGTACTAACCTGTTACACACTGAAGACCTATAGGTTCACTACTGTACTAACCTGTCACACTGAAGACCTATAGGTTCACCACTGTACTAACCTGTTACACTGAAGACCTATAGGTTCACCACTGTCACACACAGAAGGCCTATAGGTTCACCACTGTACTAACCTGTTACACTGAAGACCTATAGGTTCACCACTGTACTAACCTGTCACACACTGAAGACCTATAGGTTCACCACTGTACTAACCTGTTACACTGAAGACCTATAGGTTCACCACTGTACTAACCTGTTACACTGAAGACCTATAGGTTCACACACTGAAGACCTATAGGTTCACTACTGTACTAACCTGTCACACACTGAAGACCTATAGGTTCACCACTGTCACACACTGAAGACCTATAGGTTCACCACTGTACTAACCTGTCACACACTGAAGACCTATAGGTTCACCACTGTCACACACTGAAGACCTATAGGTTCACACTGTCACCTGTCACACTGAAGACCTATAGGTTCACCACTGTACTAACCTGTCACACACTGAAGACCTATAGGTTCACCACTGTCACACACTGAAGACCTATAGGTTCACTACTGTACTAACCTGTCACACACTGAAGACCTATAGGTTCACCACTGTCACACACTGAAGACCTATAGGTTCACCACTGTACTAACCTGTCACACACTGAAGACCTATAGGTTCACCACTGTACTAACCTGTTACACACTGAAGACCTATAGGTTCACCACTGTACTAACCTGTTACACACTGAAGACCTATAGGTTCACCACTGTACTAACCTGTTACACACTGAAGACCTATAGGTTCACCACTGTACTAACCTGTCACACACTGAAGACCTATAGGTTCACCACTGTACTAACCTGTTCACACTGAAGACCTATAGGTTCACCACTGTCACACACAGAAGGCCTATAGGTTCACCACTGTACTAACCTGTTACACTGAAGACCTATAGGTTCACCACTGTCACACACTGAAGACCTATAGGTTCACCACTGTACTAACCTGTCATACTGAAGGCCTATAGGTTCACCACTGTACTAACCTGTCACACACTGAAGACCTATAGGTTCACTATTGTACTAACCTGTCACATACTGAAGACCTATAGGTTCACCACTGTCACACAATGAAGACCTATTGGTTCACCACTGTACTAACCTTTCACACACTGAATACCTATAGGTTCACTACTGTACTAACCTGTCACATACTGAAGACCTATAGGTTCACCACTGTCACACACTGAAGACCTATAGGTTCACCACTGTCACACACTGAAGACCTATAGGTTCACCACTGTACTAACCTGTCACACACTGAAGACCTATAGGTTCACCACTGTACTAACCTGTCACACACTGAAGACCTATAGGTTCACTACTGTACTAACCTGTCACACACTGAAGGCCTATAGGTTCACCACTGTACTAACCTGTCACACTGAAGACCTATAGGTTCACTACTGTCACACACTGAAGACCTATAGGTTCACTACTGTCACACACTGAAGACCTATAGGTTCACCACTGTCACACACTGAAGTCCTATAGGTTCACCACTGTCACACACTGAAGACCTATAGGTTCACCACTGTACTAACCTGTCATACTGAAGACCTATAGGTTCACCACTGTCACACACTGAAGACCTATAGGTTCGCCACTGTACTAACCTGTCACACACTGAAGACCTATAGGTTCACCACTGTCACACACTGAAGACCTATAGGTTCACCACTGTACTAACCTGTTACACACTGAAGACCTATAGGTTCACCACTGTACTAACCTGTTACACACTGAAGACCTATAGGTTCACCACTGTACTAACCTGTTACACACTGAAGACCTATAGGTTCACTACTGTACTAACCTGTCACACTGAAGACCTGAAGACCTAGGTTCACCACTGTCAACCTGTTACACTGAAGACCTATAGGTTCACCACTGTTAACCTGTTACACTGAAGACCTATAGGTTCACTGTCACTGTCACACACAGAAGACCTATAGGTTCACCACTGTACTAACCTGTTACACTGAAGACCTATAGGTTCACCACTGTCACACACTGAAGGCCTATAGGTTCACCACTGTACTAATCTGTCATACTGAAGACCTATAGGTTCACTACTGTACTAACCTGTCATACTGAAGACCTATAGGTTCACTACTGTACTAACCTGTCACACACTGAAGACCTATAGGTTCACCACTGTACTAACCTGTCACACACTGAAGACCTATAGGTTCACCACTGTCACACACTGAAGACCTATAGGTTCACCACTGTACTAACCTGTCATACTGAAGACCTATAGGTTCACCACTGTACTAACCTGTCACACACTGAAGACCTATAGGTTCACTACTGTACTAACCTGTCACATACTGAAGACCTATAGGTTCACCACTGTCACACAATGAAGACCTATTGGTTCACCACTGTACTAACCTTTCACACACTGAATACCTATAGGTTCACTACTGTACTACCCTGTCCTGTCACACACTGAAGACCTATAGGTTCACCACTGTCACACACTGAAGACCTATAGGTTCACCACTGTACTAACACTGTCACACACTGAAGACCTATAGGTTCACCACTGTACTAACCTGTCACACACTGAAGACCTATAGGTTCACTACTGTACTAACCTGTCACACACTGAAGACCTATAGGTTCACTACTGTACTAACCTGTCACACACTGAAGACCTATAGGTTCACTACTGTACTAACCTGTCACACACTGAAGACCTATAGGTTCACCACTGTACTAACCTGTCACACTGAAGACCTATAGGTTCACTACTGTCACACACTGAAGACCTATAGGTTCACTACTGTCACACACTGAAGACCTATAGGTTCACTACTGTCACACACTGAAGACCTATAGGTTCACCACTGTCACACACTGAAGACCTATAGGTTCACCACTGTACTAACCTGTCATACTGAAGACCTATAGGTTCACCACTGTCACACACTGAAGACCTATAGGTTCACCACTGTACTAACCTGTTACACACTGAAGACCTATAGGTTCACCACTGTACTAACCTGTTACACACACTGAAGACCTATAGGTTCACCACTGTACTAACCTGTCACACTGAAGACCTATAGGTTCACCACTGTACTAACCTGTTACACACTGAAGACCTATAGGTTCACCACTGTCACAACCTATAGTTACACACTGAAGACCTATAGGTTCACCACTGTACTAACCTGTTACACACTGAAGACCTATAGGTTCACCACTGTACTAACCTGTTACACACTGAAGACCTATAGGTTCACTACTGTACTAACCTGTCACACTGAAGACCTATAGGTTCACCACTGTACTAACCTGTTACACTGAAGACCTATAGGTTCACCACTGTCACACACTGAAGACCTATAGGTTCACCACTGTACTAACCTGTTACACTGAAGACCTATAGGTTCACCACTGTCAACCTGTCACACTGAAGACCTGAAGACCTATAGGTTCACCACTGTACTAACGTTACACTGAAGACCTATAGGTTCACCACTGTACTAACCTGTCACACACTGAAGACCTATAGGTTCACCACTGTACTAACCTGTCACACACTGAAGAAGACCTATAGGTTCACCACTGTACTAACCTGTCACACACTGAAGACCTATAGGTTCACCACTGTACTAACCTGTTACACACTGAAGACCTATAGGTTCACCACTGTACTAACCTGTTCACACACTGAAGACCTATAGGTTCACCACTGTACACACACTGAAGACCTATAGGTTCACCACTGTACTAACCTGTCACACACTGAAGACCTATAGGTTCACCACTGTCACACACTGAAGACCTATAGGTTCACTACTGTACTAACCTGTCACACACTGAAGACCTATAGGTTCACCACTGTCACACACTGAAGACCTATAGGTTCACCACTGTACTAACCTGTCACACACTGAAGACCTATAGGTTCACCACTGTCACACACTGAAGACCTATAGGTTCACCACTGTACTAACCTAGTCACACTGAACTGAAGACCTATAGGTTCACCACTGTCACACACTGAAGACCTATAGGTTCACCACTGTACTAACCTGTCACACACTGAAGACCTATAGGTTCACCACTGTCACACACTGAAGACCTATAGGTTCACCACTGTACTAACCTGTCACACACTGAAGACCTATAGGTTCACCACTGTCACACACTGAAGACCTATAGGTTCACCACTGTACTAACCTGTCACACACTGAAGACCTATAGGTTCACCACTGTACTAACCTGTCACACTGAAGACCTATAGGTTCACCACTGTACTAACCTGTCACACACTGAAGACCTATAGGTTCACCACTGTACTAACCTGTCACACTGTCACTGAAGAAGACCTATAGGTTCACCACTGTTCACCTGTCACACACTGAAGACCTATAGGTTCACCACTAACCTGTCACACTGAAGACCTATAGGTTCACCACTGTACTAACCTGTCATACTGAAGACCTATAGGTTCACTACTGTACTAACCTGTCACACACTGAAGGCCTATAGGTTCACCACTGTACTAACCTGTCACACACTGAAGACCTATAGGTTCACCACTGTACTAACCTGTCACACACTGAAGGCCTATAGGTTCACCACTGTCACACACTGAAGACCTATAGGTTCACCACTGTACTAACCTGTCATACTGAAGACCTATAGGTTCACTACTGTACTAACCTGTCACACACTGAAGACCTATAGGTTCACCACTGTCACACACTGAAGACCTATAGGTTCACCACTGTACTAACCTGTCACACACTGAAGACCTATAGGTTCACCACTGTCACACACTGAAGACCTATAGGTTCACCACTGTACTAACCTGTTACACTGAAGACCTATAGGTTCACCACTGTACTAACCTGTCACACACTGAAGACCTATAGGTTCTCCACTGTCACACACTGAAGACCTATAGGTTCACTACTGTACTAACCTGTCACACACTGAAGACCTATAGGTTCACCACTGTCACACACTGAAGACCTATAGGTTCACCACTGTACTAACCTGTCACACACTGAAGACCTATGAAGGTTCACCACTGTCACACACTGAAGACCTATAGGTTCACCACTGTACTAACCTGTTACACACTGAAGACCTATAGGTTCACCACTGTACTAACCTGTCACACACTGAAGACCTATAGGTTCACCACTGTCACACACTGAAGACCTATAGGTTCACTACTGTACTAACCTGTCACACACTGAAGACCTATAGGTTCACCACTGTCACACACTGAAGACCTATAGGTTCACCACTGTACTAACCTGTCACACACTGAAGACCTATAGGTTCACCACTGTCACACACTGAAGACCTATAGGTTCACTACTGTACTAACCTGTCACACACTGAAGACCTATAGGTTCACCACTGTCACACACTGAAGACCTATAGGTTCACCACTGTACTAACCTGTCACACACTGAAGACCTATAGGTTCACCACTGTCACACACTGAAGACCTATAGGTTCACCACTGTACTAACCTGTTACACACTGAAGACCTATAGGTTCACCACTGTCAACCTGTCACTGAAGACCTATAGGTTCACCACTGTACTAACCTGTTACACACTGAAGACCTATAGGTTCACCACTGTCACACACTGAAGACCTATAGGTTCACCACTGTACTAACCTGTCATACTGAAGACCTATAGGTTCACTACTGTACTAACCTGTCATACTGAAGACCTATAGGTTCAGCACTGTACTAACCTGTCACACACTGAAGGCCTATAGGTTCACCACTGTCACACACTGAAGACCTATAGGTTCACCACTGTACTAACCTGTCATACTGAAGACCTATAGGTTCACTACTGTACTAACCTGTCACACACTGAAGACCTATAGGTTCACTACTGCTACTGTACTGAACCTGTCACACACTGAAGGCCTATAGGTTCACCACTGTGTCACACACTGAAGACCTATAGGTTCACCACTGTACTAACCTGTCATACTGAAGACCTATAGGTTCACTACTGTACTAACCTGTCACACACTGAAGGCCTATAGGTTCACCACTGTACTAACCTGTCACACACTGAAGACCTATAGGTTCACCACTGTACTAACCTGTCACACACTGAAGACCTATAGGTTCACTCTGTACCACTGTCACACACTGAAGACCTATAGGTTCACCTGTACTAACCTGTCACACACTGAAGACCTATAGGTTCACCACTGTACTAACCTGTCACACACTGAAGACCTATAGGTTCACCACTGTCACACACTGAAGACCTATAGGTTCACCACTGTACTAACCTGTCACACACTGAAGACCTATAGGTTCACCACTGTCACACACTGAAGACCTATAGGTTCACCACTGTACTAACCTGTTACACACTGAAGACCTATAGGTTCACCACTGTACTAACCTGTCACACACTGAAGACCTATAGGTTCACCACCACTAACCTGTCACACACTGAAGACCTATAGGTTCACTACTGTACTAACCTGTCACACACTGAAGACCTATAGGTTCACCACTGTCACAACCTGTTACACACTGAAGACCTATAGGTTCACCACTGAAGACCTAAGGTTCCTGTCACACACTGAAGACCTTCACCACTAACCTGTTACACACTGAAGACCTATAGGTTCACCACTGTACACACACTGAAGACCTATAGGTTCACCACTGTACTAACCTGTTACACACTGAAGACCTATAGGTTCACCACTGTACTAACCTGTTACACACTGAAGACCTATAGGTTCACCACTGTACTAACCTGTTACACACTGAAGACCTATAGGTTCACCACTGTACTAACCTGTTACACTGAAGACCTGGTTCACACACTGAAGACCTATAGGTTCACCACTGTACTAACCTGTTACACACTGAAGACCTATAGGTTCACCACTGTACTAACCTGTTACACACTGAAGACCTATAGGTTCACCACTGTACTAACCTGTTACACTGAAGACCTATAGGTTCACCACTGTCACACACAGAAGGCCTATAGGTTCACCACTGTACTAACCTGTTACACTGAAGACCTATAGGTTCACCACTGTCACACACAGAAGGCCTATAGGTTCACCACTGTACTAACCTGTTACACTGAAGACCTATAGGTTCACCACTGTACTAACCTGTCATACTGAAGACCTATAGGTTCACCACTGTACTAACCTGTCACACACTGAAGACCTATAGGTTCACCACTGTACTAACCTGTCACACACTGAAGACCTATAGGTTCACCACTGTACTAACCTGTCACACACTGAAGACCTATAGGTTCACCACTGTACTAACCTGTTACACACTGAAGACCTATAGGTTCACCACTGTACTAACCTGTTACACTGAAGACCTATAGGTTCTCCACTGTCACACACTGAAGACCTATAGGTTCACTACTGTACTAACCTGTCACACACTGAAGACCTATAGGTTCACCACTGTCACACACTGAAGACCTATAGGTTCACTAACCTGTCACACACTGAAGACCTATAGGTTCACCACTGTCACACTGAACACCACTGTCACACACTGAAGACCTATAGGTTCACCACTGTCACACACTGAAGA
>NW_025752224.1:0-13120 GCF_021184085.1 Oncorhynchus gorbuscha | reverse complement strand
GTCTCTGGTCCTCGGTTGGGATGAACGTCTCTGGTCCTCTGGCTGGGATGAACGCTCTCTGGCTGGGATGAACGCCTCTGGTCCTCTGGCTGGGATGAACGTCTCTGGTCCTCTGGCTGGGATGAACGTCTCTGGTCCTCTGGCTGGGATGAACGCCTCTGGCCCCTCGGCTGGGATGAACGCTCTCCTGGTCCCCGTGCTGGGGATGAGAACGTCTCTGGCCCCCTCCGGCGCCAGGACGAGCACGTCCTCTGGCCCTCGGCTGGGATGAACGTCTCTGGTCCTCTGGCTGGGATGAACGTCTCTGGCCCTCGGCTGGGATGAACGTCTCTGTCCTCTGGCTGGGATGAACGTCTCTGGTCCTCTGGCTGGGATGAACGTCTCTGGTCCTCTGGCTGGGATGAACGTCTCTGGTCCTCTGGCTGGAATGAACGTCTCTGGTCCTCTGGCTGGAATGAACGTCTCTGGTCCTCGGCTGGGATGAACGTCTCTGGTCCTCTGGCTGGGATGAACGTCTCTGGCCCTTGGCTGGATGAACGTCTCTGGCTCTCGGCTGGGATGAACGTCTCTGGTCCTCTGGCTGGGATGAACGTCTCTGGCCCTCGGTTGGGATGAACGTCTCTGGCCCTCGGCTGGGATGAACGTCTCTGGCCCCTCGGCTGGGATGAACGTCTCTGGCCCTCGGCTGGGATGAACATCTCTGGTCCTCTGGTTGGGATGAACATCTCTGGTCCTCTGGTTGGGATGAACATCTCTGGTCCTCTGGCTGGGATGAACATCTCTGGCCCTCGGCTGGGATGAACGCTCTGGCCCTCTGGCTGGGATGAACGCTCTCTGGCCCTCGGTTGGGATGAACTTCAAAAGGCCCTCGGCTGGGATGAACGCCCTGGCCCTCGGCTGGGATGAACGTCTCTGGCCCTCTGGCTGGGATGAACGCCTCTGGCCCTCGGCTGGGATGAACGCCTCTGGCCCTCGGCTGGGATGAACGCCTCTGGTCCTCTGGCTGGGATGAACGCCTCTGATCCTCTGGCTGGGATGAACGCCTCTGGCCCTAGGCTGGGATGAACGCCTCTGGCCCTCGGCTGGGATGAACGTCTCTGGTCCTCTGGCTGGGATGAACGTCTCTGGCCCTCGGCTGGGATGAACGCCTCTGGCCCTCGGCTGGGATGAACGTCTCTGTCCCTCTGGCTGGGATGAACGCCTCTGGTCCTCGGCTGGGATGAACGTCTCTGGTCCTCTGGCTGGGATGAACGTCTCTGGTCCTCTGGCTGGGATGAACATCTCTGGTCCTCTGGCTGGGATGAACGCCTCTGGCCCTCGGTTGGGATGAACGCCTCTGGTCCGCTCTGGCTGGGATAAACGCTCTCTGGTCCTCTGGCTGGGATGAACGTCTCTGGTCCTCTGGCTGGGATGAACGCCTCTGGCCCTCAGTTGGGATGAACTGTCTCTGGTCCTCTGGCTGGGATGAACGTCTCTGGCCCTCGGATGGGATGAACGCCTCTGGTCCTCTGGCTGGGATGAACGCCTCTGGCCCTCGGTTGGCATGAACGTCTCTGGTCCTCTGGCTGGGATGAATGTCTCTGGTCCTCTGGCTGGGATGAACGCCTCTGGTCCTCTGGCTGGGATGAACGCCTCTGGTCCTCTGGCTGGGATGAACGTCTCTGGTCCTCTGGCTGGGATGAACGCCTCTGGTCCTCTGGCTGGGATGAACGTCTCTGGCCCCTCTGGCTGGGATGAACGCCTCTGTCCCTCTGGCTGGGATGAACGTCTCTGGCCCTCGGCTGGGATGAACGCCTCTGGCCCTCGGTTGGGATGAACTTCAAGGCCCTCGGCTGGGATGAACGTCTCTGGCCCTCGGCTGGGATGAACGTCTCTGGCCCTCTGGCTGGGATGAACGTCTCTGGCCCTCGGCTGGGATGAACGTCTCTGGCCCTCGGCTGGGATGAACGTCTCTGGTCCTCTGGCTGGGATGAACGCCTCTGGTCCTCTGGCTGGGATGAACGCGTCTCTGGCCCTAGGCTGGGATGAACGTCTCTGGCCCTCGGCTGGGATGAACGCCTCTGGTCCTCTGGCTGGGATGAACGCCTCTGGCCCTCGGGCTGGGATGAACGTCCTCTGGTCCCTCGGCTGGGATGAACGCCTCTGTCCCTCTGGCTGGGATGAACGTCTCTGGTCCTCGGCTGGGATGAACGCTCTCTGGTCCTCTGGCTGGGATGAACGTCTCTGGTCCTCTGGCTGGGATGAACGTCTCTGGTCCTCTGGCTGGGATGAACGTCTCTGGCCCTCGGTTGGGATGAACGCCTCTGGTCCTCTGGCTGGGATGAACGCCTCTGGTCCTCTGGCTGGGATGAACGTCTCTGGTCCTCTGGCTGGGATGAACGCCTCTGGCCCTCAGTTGGGATGAACGCCTCTGGTCCTCTGGCTGGGATGAACGCCCTGGCCCTCGGATGGGATGAACGCTCTGGTCCTCTGGCTGGGATGAACGTCTCTGGCCCTCGGCTGGGATGAACGCCTCTGGCCCTCGGCTGGGATGAACGCCTCTGTCCCTCTGGGCTGGGATGAACGCCTCTGGTCCTCGGCTGGGATGAACGTCTCTGGTCCTCTGGCTGGGATGAACGCCTCTGGTCCTCTGGCTGGGATGAACGCCTCTGGTCCTCTGGCTGGGATGAACGCCTCTGTCCTCTGGCTGGGATGAACGCCTCTGTCCTCTGGCTGGGATGAACGCCTCTGGTCCTCTGCTGGGATGAACGCCTCTGGTCCTCTGGCTGGGATGAACGCCTCTGGTCCTCTGGCTGGGATGAACGCCTCTGGTCCCTCTGGCTGGGATGAACGTCTCTGTCCCTCTGTGGCTGGGATGAACGTCTCTGTCCCTCTGGCTGGGATGAACGCCTCTGGTCCTCGGCTGGGATGAACGCCTCTGGTCCTCTGGCTGGGATGAACGCCTCTGGCCCTCGGCTGGGATGAACGCCTCTGGCCCTCGGCTGGGATGAACGTCTCTGGTCCTCTGGCTGGAATGAACGCCTCTGGCCCTCGGTTGGGATGAACGCCTCTGGCCCTCGGCTGGGATGAACGTCTCTGGCCCTCGGCTGGGATGAACGTCTCTGGCCCTCGGCTGGGATGAACATCTCTGGCTCCTCTGGCTGGGATGAACATCTCTGGTCCCTCTGGTTGGGATGAACATCTCTGGTCCTCTGGTTGGGATGAACGTCTCTGGCCCTCTGGTTGGGATGAACGCCTCTGGCCCTCGGCTGGGATGAACGCCTCTGGCCCTCGGCTGGGATGAACGTCTCTGGCCCTCTGGCTGGGATGAACGCCTTCTGGCCCTCGGTTGGGATGAACTTCAAAGGCCCTCGCTGGGATGAACGCCTCTGGCCCTCTGGCTGGGATGAACGCCTCTGGCCCTCTGGCTGGGATGAACGTCTCTGGTCCTCTGGCTGGGATGAACGTCTCTGGCTCTCTGGCTGGGATGAACGCCTCTGGCCCTCGGCTGATGAACGTCTCTGGCCCTCTGGCTGGGATGAACGTCTCTGGCCCTCTGGCTGGGATGAACGTCTGGCTGCTCTGGCTGGGACGTCTCTGTCCCTCGGGCTGGGACAGAGCGTCTCTGGCCCTCGGCTGGGGTGGGCGTCTCTGGCCCTGGGAGGTTGGGACGAACTTCAAAGGCCCTCTGGCTGGGATGAACGCCTCTGGCCCTCTGGCTGGGATGAACGTCTCTGGTCCTCTGGCTGGGATGAACGTCTCTTGGCCCCTCGGCTGGGATGAACGCCTCTGGCCCTCCGGCTGGGATGAACGTCTCTGGTCCTCTGGCTGGGATGAACGTCTCTGGCCCTCGGCTGGGATGAACGTCTCTGGCCCTCGGCTGGGATGAACGTCTCTGGCCCTCGGCTGGGATGAACGCCTCTGGTCCCTCTGGCTGGGATGAACGCCTCTGGTCCTCTGGCTGGGATGAACGTCTCTGGTCCTCTGGCTGGGATGAACGCCTCTGGCCCTCGGCTGGGATGAACGTCTCTGGTCCTCTGGCTGGGATGAACGCCTCTGGTCCTCTGGCTGGGATGAACGCCTCTGGTCCTCTGGCTGGGATGAACGCTCTCTGGCCCTCGGTTGGGATGAACGTCTCTTGGTCCTCTGGCTGGGATGAACGCCTCTGGTCCTCTGGCTGGGATGAACGCCTCTGGTCCTCTGGCTGGGATGAACGCCTCTGGTCCTCTGGCTGGGATGAACGTCTCTGGTCCTCTGGCTGGGATGAACGTCTCTGGTCCTCTGGCTGGGATGAACGTCTCTGGTCCTCTGGCTGGGATGAACGTCTCTGGTCCTCTGGCTGGGATGAACGCCTCTGGTCCTCTGGCTGGGATGAACGCCCTGGTCCTCTGGCTGATAACGCTCTGGCCCTCTGGCTGGGATGAACGTCTCTGTCCTCTGGCTGGGATGAACGTCTCTGGTCCTCTGGCTGGGATGAACGTCTCTGGTCCTCTGGCTGGGATGAACGCTCTCTGGCCCTCGGCTGGATGAACGCCTCTGGTCCCTCTGGCTGGGATGAACGCCTCTGGCCCTCTGGCTGGGATGAACGCCTCTGGTCCTCTGGCTGGGATGAACGTCTCTGGCCCTCGGCTGGGATGAACGTCTCTGGTCCTCTGGCTGGGATGAACGCCTCTGGCCCTCGGTTGGGATGAACTTCAACAGGCCCTCGGCTGGGATGAACGCCTCTGGCCCTCTGGCTGGGATGAACGCCTCTGGCCCTCGGCTGGGATGAACGTCTCTGGTCCTCTGGCTGGGATGAACGCTCTCTGGCCTCTGGCTGGGATGAACGTCCTCTGGCCCTCGGCTGGGATGAACGTCTCTGGTCCTCTGGCTGGGATGAACGTCTCTGGCCCTCTGGCTGGGATGAACGTCTCTGGCCCTCTGGCTGGGATGAACGCCTCTGTCCCTCTGGCTGGGATGAACGTCTCTGGCCCCTCGGCTGGGATGAACGTCTCTGGCCCTCGGTTGGGATGAACTTCAAAAGGCCCTCGGCTGGGATGAACGCCTCTGGCCCTCGGCTGGGATGAACGCCTCTGGCCCTCTGGCTGGGATGAACGTCTCTGGCCCTCGGCTGGGATGAACGTCTCTGGCCCTCGGCTGGGATGAACGTCTCTGGTCCTCTGGCTGGGATGAACGTCTCTGGTCCTCTGGCTGGGATGAACGTCTCTGGCCCTCGGCTGGGATGAACGTCTCTGGCCCTCGGCTGGGATGAACGCCTCTGGTCCTCTGGCTGGGATGAACGTCTCTGGTCCTCTGGCTGGGATGAACGTCTCTGGCCTCGGCTGGATGAGCGTCTCTGGCCCTCGGCTGGGATGAACGCCTCTGGTCCTCTGGCTGGGATGAACGTCTCTGGTCCTCTGGCTGGGATGAACGTCTCTGGTCCTCTGGCTGGGATGAACGTCTCTGGCCCTCGGTTGGGATGAACGTCTCTGGTCCTCTGGCTGGGATGAACGCCTCTGGTCCTCTGGCTGGGATGAACGCCTCTGGTCCTCTGGCTGGGATGAACGCCTCTGGCCCTCGGTTGGGATGAACGTCTCTGGTCCTCTGGCTGGGATGAACGTCCTCTGGCCCTCGGTTGGGATGAACGCCTCTGGTCCTCTGGCTGGGATGAACGCCTCTGGTCCTCTGGCTGGGATGAACGCCTCTGGTCCTCTGGCTGGGATGAACGTCTCTGGTCCTCTGGCTGGGATGAACGCCTCTGGTCCTCTGGCTGGGATGAACGTCTCTGGTCCTCTGGCTGGGATGAACGCCTCTGGTCCTCTGGCTGGGATGAACGTCTCTGGTCCTCTGGCTGGGATGAACGTCTCTGGCCCTCTGGCTGGGATGAACGTCTCTGTCCCTCTGGCTGGGATGAACGTCTCTGGTCCTCTGGCTGGGATGAACGTCTCTGGTCCTCTGGCTGGGATGAACGTCTCTGGCCCTCGGCTGGGATGAACGCCTCTGGTCCTCGGTTGGGATGAACGCCTCTGGCCCTCGGCTGGGATGAACGTCTCTGGCCCTCGGCTGGGATGAACGTCTCTGGTCCTCTGGCTGGGATGAACGTCTCTGGCCCTCGGCTGGGATGAACGTCTCTGTCCCTCTGGCTGGGATGAACGTCTCTGGTCCTCTGGCTGGGATGAACGTCTCTGGGCCTCTGGCTGGGATGAACGTCTCTGGTCCTCTGGCTGGAATGAACGTCTCTGGTCCTCTGGCTGGAATGAACGTCTCTGGTCCTCGGCTGGGATGAACGTCTCTGGTCCTCTGGCTGGGATGAACGCCTCTGGCCCTTGGCTGGGATGAACGCCTCTGGCCCTCGGCTGGGATGAACGTCTCTGGTCCTCTGGCTGGGATGAACGTCTCTGGCCCTCGGTTGGGATGAACGTCTCTGGCCCTCGGCTGGGATGAACGTCTCTGGCCCTCGGCTGGGATGAACGCCTCTGGCCCTCTGGCTGGGATGAACATCTCTGGTCCTCTGGTTGGGATGAACATCTCTGGTCCTCTGGTTGGGATGAACATCTCTGGTCCTCTGGCTGGGATGAACATCTCTGGCCCTCGGCTGGGATGAACGTCTCTGGCCCTCTGGCTGGGATGAACGTCTCTGGCCCTCGGTTGGGATGAACTTCAAAAGGCCCTCGGCTGGGATGAACGTCTCTGGCCCTCGGTTGGGATGAACTTCAAAGGCCCTCGGCTGGGATGAACGTCTCTGGCCCTCGGCTGGGATGAACGCCTCTGGCCCTCGGCTGGGATGAACGTCTCTGGTCCTCTGGCTGGGATGAACGTCTCTGGATCCTCTGGCTGGGATGAACGTCTCTGGCCCTAGGCTGGGATGAACGTCTCTGGCCCTCGGCTGGGATGAACGTCTCTGGTCCTCTGGCTGGGATGAACGTCTCTGGCCCTCGGCTGGGATGAACGTCTCTGGCCCTCGGCTGGGATGAACGCCTCTGTCCCTCTGGCTGGGATGAACGTCTCTGGTCCTCGGCTGGGATGAACGTCCTCTGGTCCTCTGGCTGGGATGAACGTCTCTGGTCCTCTGGCTGGGATGAACATCTCTGGTCCTCTGGCTGGGATGAACGCCTCTGGCCCTCGGTTGGGATGAACGTCTCTGGTCCTCTGGCTGGGATGAACGTCTCTGGTCCTCTGGCTGGGATGAACGTCTCTGGTCCTCTGGCTGGGATGAACGTCTCTGGCCCTCAGTTGGGATGAACGTCTCTGGTCCTCTGGCTGGGATGAACGTCTCTGGCCCTCGGATGGGATGAACGTCTCTGGTCCTCTGGCTGGGATGAACGTCTCTGGCCCTCGGTTGGCATGAACGCCTCTGGTCCTCTGGCTGGGATGAATGTCTCTGGTCCTCTGGCTGGGATGAACGTCTCTGGTCCTCTGGCTGGGATGAACGTCTCTGGTCCTCTGGCTGGGATGAACGTCTCTGGTCCTCTGGCTGGGATGAACGTCTCTGGTCCTCTGGCTGGGATGAACGTCTCTGGCCCTCTGGCTGGGATGAACGTCTCTGTCCCTCTGGCTGGGATGAACGCCTCTGGCCCTCGGCTGGGATGAACGTCTCTGGCCCTCGGTTGGGATGAACTTCAAAAGGCCCTCGGCTGGGATGAACGTCTCTGGCCCTCGGCTGGGATGAACGTCTCTGGCCCTCTGGCTGGGATGAACGTCTCTGGCCCTCGGCTGGGATGAACGTCTCTGGCCCTCGGCTGGGATGAACGCCTCTGGTCCTCTGGCTGGGATGAACGTCTCTGGTCCTCTGGCTGGGATGAACGTCTCTGGCCCTAGGCTGGGATGAACGCTCTCTGGCCCTCGGCTGGGATGAACGTCTCTGGTCCTCTGGCTGGGATGAACGCCTCTGGTCCTCTGGCTGGGATGAACGTCTCTGGCCCTCGGCTGGGATGAACGTCTCTGGCCCTCGGCTGGGATGAACGTCTCTGTCCCTCTGGCTGGGATGAACGTCTCTGGTCCTCGGCTGGGATGAACGTCTCTGGTCCTCTGGCTGGGATGAACGTCTCTGGTCCTCTGGCTGGGATGAACGTCTCTGGTCCTCTGGCTGGGATGAACGTCTCTGGCCCTCGGTTGGGATGAACGTCTCTGGTCCTCTGGCTGGGATGAACGTCTCTGGTCCTCTGGCTGGGATGAACGTCTCTGGTCCTCTGGCTGGGATGAACGTCTCTGGCCCTCAGTTGGGATGAACGTCTCTGGTCCTCTGGCTGGGATGAACGCCTCTGGCCCTCGGATGGGATGAACGCCTCTGGTCCTCTGGCTGGGATGAACGTCTCTGGCCCTCGGCTGGGATGAACGTCTCTGGCCCTCGGCTGGGATGAACGTCTCTGTCCCTCTGGCTGGGATGAACGTCTCTGGTCCTCGGCTGGGATGAACGCTCTCTGGTCCTCTGGCTGGGATGAACGTCTCTGGTCCTCTGGCTGGGATGAACGTCTCTGGTCCTCTGGCTGGGATGAACGTCTCTGGTCCCTCTGGCTGGGATGAACGTCTCTGTCCCTCTGGCTGGGATGAACGTCTCTGGTCCTCTGGCTGGGATGAACGTCTCTGGTCCTCTGGCTGGGATGAACGTCTCTGGTCCTCTGGCTGGGATGAACGTCTCTGGTCCTCTGGCTGGGATGAACGTCTCTGTCCCTCTGGCTGGGATGAACGTCTCTGTCCCTCTGGCTGGGATGAACGCCTCTGGTCCTCGGCTGGGATGAACGCCTCTGGTCCTCTGGCTGGGATGAACGTCTCTGGCCCTCGGCTGGGATGAACGTCTCTGGCCCTCGGCTGGGATGAACGTCTCTGGTCCTCTGGCTGGGATGAACGTCTCTGGCCCTCGGTTGGGATGAACGTCTCTGGCCCTCGGCTGGGATGAACGCCTCTGGCCCTCGGCTGGGATGAACGTCTCTGGCCCTCGGCTGGGATGAACATCTCTGGTCCTCTGGTTGGGATGAACATCTCTGGTCCTCTGGTTGGGATGAACATCTCTGGTCCTCTGGTTGGGATGAACGTCTCTGGCTGGGATGAACGTCTCTGGCCCTCGGCTACGAACGTCTCTGTCCTCTGGCTGATGAACGCCTCTGGCCCTCGGTTGGGATGAACTTCAAAAGGCTCGCTGATGAATGCCTCTGGCCCTCTGGCTGGGATGAACGCCTCTGGCCCCCGGCTGATGAACGCTCTTCTGGTCCTGGCTGATGAACGTCTCTGGCCTTCTGGCTGGGATGAACGCCCTCTGGCCTCGGTTGGGATGAACGCTCTGGCTCCTCTGGCTGGGATGAACGTCTCTGGCTCCCTCTGGCTGGGATGAACGTCTCTGGCCCTCTGGCTGGGATGAACGCCTCGTCCCTCTGGCTGGATGAACGTCTCTGGCCTCGGGGCTGGGATGAACGTCTCTGGCCCGGTTGGGATGAACTTCAAAGGCCCTCGGTTGGGATGAACGTCTCTGGCCTCGGCTGGGATGAACGTCTCTGGCCCTCTGGCTGGGATGAACGTCTCTGGCCCTCGGCTGGGATGAACGTCTCTGGCCCTCGGCTGGGATGAACGCCTCTGGTCCTCTGGCTGGGATGAACGTCTCTGGTCCTCTGGCTGGGATGAACGTCTCTGGCCCTCGGCTGGGATGAACGCCTCTGGCCCTCGGCTGGGATGAACGCCTCTGGTCCTCTGGCTGGGATGAACGTCTCTGGTCCTCTGGCTGGGATGAACGTCTCTGGCCTCGGCTGGGATGAACGTCTCTGGCCCTCGGCTGGGATGAACGTCTCTGGTCCTCTGGCTGGGATGAACGCCTCTGGTCCCTTCTGGCTTGGATGAACGCCTCTGGTCCTCTGGCTGGGATGAACTGTCTCTGGCCTCGGTTGGGATGAACGCCTCTGGTCCTCTGGCTGGGATGAACGCCTCTGGTCCTCTGGCTGGGATGAACGCCTCTGGTCCTCTGGCTGGGATGAACGCCTCTGGCCCTCGCTGGGATGAACGTCTCTGGTCCTCTGGCTGGGATGAACGTCTCTGGCCCTCTGGCTGGGATGAACGCCTCTGGTCCTCTGGCTGGGATGAACGTCTCTGGTCCTCTGGCTGGGATGAACGTCTCTGGTCCTCTGGCTGGGATGAACGTCTCTGGCCCTCTGGCTGGGATGAACGTCTCTGGTCCTCTGGCTGGGATGAACGTCTCTGGTCCTCTGGCTGGGATGAACGTCTCTGGTCCTCTGGCTGGGATGAACGTCTCTGGTCCTCTGGCTGGGATGAACGTCTCTGGCCCTCTGGCTGGGATGAACGCCTCTGGTCCTCTGGCTGGGATGAACGTCTCTGGCCCTCGGCTGGGATGAACGTCTCTGGCCCTCGGCTGGGATGAACTTCAAAAGGCCCTCGGCTGGGATGAACGTCTCTGGCCCTCGGCTGGGATGAACGTCTCTGGCCCTCTGGCTGGGATGAACGTCTCTGGCCCTCGGCTGGGATGAACGTCTCTGGCCCTCTGGCTGGGATGAACGTCTCTGGCCCTCGGCTGGGATGAACGTCTCTGGCCCTCTGGCTGGGATGAACGTCTCTGGCCCTCTGGCTGGGATGAACTTCAAAGGCCCTCGGCTGGGATGAACGTCTCTGGTCCTCGGTTGGGATGAACGTCTCTGGTCCTCTGGCTGGGATGAACGTCTCTGGCTGGGATGAACGTCTCTGGTCCTCTGGCTGGGATGAACGTCTCTGGTCCTCTGGCTGGGATGAACGTCTCTGGTCCTCTGGCTGGGATGAACGTCTCTGGCCTCGGCTGGGATGAACGTCTCTGGTCCTCGGTTGGGATGAACGTCTCTGGCCCTCGGCTGGGATGAACGTCTCTGGCCCTCGGCTGGGATGAACGTCTCTGGCCCTCTGGCTGGGATGAACGTCTCTGGCCCTCGGCTGGGATGAACGTCTCTGGCCCTCGGCTGGGATGAACGTCTCTGGTCCTCTGGCTGGGATGAACGTCTCTGGTCCTCTGGCTGGGATGAACGTCTCTGGTCCTCTGGCTGGAATGAACGTCTCTGGTCCTCTGGCTGGAATGAACGTCTCTGGTCCTCGGCTGGGATGAACGTCTCTGGTCCTCTGGCTGGGATGAACGTCTCTGGCCCTTGGCTGGGAGGAACGTCTCTGGCTCTCGGCTGGGATGAACGCCTCTGGTCCTCTCGGCTGGGATGAACGTCTCTGGCCCTCGGTTGGGATGAACGCCTCTGGCCCTCGGCTGGGATGAACGTCTCTGGCCCTCGGCTGGGATGAACGTCTCTGGCCCTCGGCTGGGATGAACATCTCTGGTCCTCTGGCTGGGATGAACATCTCTGGTCCTCTGGTTGGGATGAACGTCTCTGGTCCTCTGGTTGGGATGAACATCTCTGGTCCTCTGGTTGGGATGAACGTCTCTGGCCCTCGGTTGGGATGAACGTCTCTGGCCCTCGGCTGGGATGAACGTCTCTGGCCCTCGGCTGGGATGAACGTCTCTGGCCCTCTGGCTGGGATGAGCGTCTCTGGCCCTCGGTTGGGATGAACTTCAAAAGGCCCTCGGCTGGGATGAACGTCTCTGGCCCTCTGGCTGGGATGAATGTCTCTGGCCCCGGCTGATGGGCTCTCTGGCCCTCGGCAGGATGAACGCTCTCGGCTGGGATGAATGTCTCTGGCCCTGGCTGGGATTAACGTCTCTGGCCCTCTGATGGGATGAACGTCTCTGGCCCTCGGCCTGGGATGATGAGCGTCTCTGGTCCTCTGGCTGGGATGAACGTCTCTGGCCATCTGGCTGGGATGAGCGTCTCTGGCCCTAGGCTGGGATGAACGTCTCTGGCCTAGGCTGGGATGAACGTCTCTGGCCTCGGCTGGGATGAACGTCTCTGGCCCTCGGCTGGGATGAGCGTCTCTGGCTCGGCTGGGATGAACGTCTCTGGTCCTCTGGCTGGGATGAACGTCTCTGGTCCTCGGCTGGGATGAACGTCTCTGGTCCTCTGGCTGGGATGAACGTCTCTGGCCCTCTGGCTGGGATGAACGTCTCTGGCCTCTGGCTGGGATGAACGTCTCTGGCCCTCGGCTGGGATGAACGCGTCTCTGGCCCTCTGGCTGGATGAACATCTCTGGTCCTCTGGCTGGGATGAACGTCTCTGGCCTCTGGCTGGGATGAACGTCTCTGGCCCTCAGTTGGGATGAACGTCTCTGGCCCTCTGGCTGGGATGAACGTCTCTGGCCCTCGGATGGGATGAACGTCTCTGAGCTCTGTCTCCTGGCCTCTGGCTGGGATGAGCGTCTCTGGCCCTCGGTTGGGATGAACGTCTCTGGCCCTCGGCTGGGATGAATGTCTCTGGTCCTCTGGCTGGGATGAACGTCTCTGGTCCTCTGGCTGGGATGAACGTCTCTGGTCCTCTGGCTGGGAGTGGGCGTCTCTCTCTGGTCCTCTGGCTGGGATGAACGTCTCTGGTCCTCTGGCTGGGATGAGCGTCTCTGGCCCTCTGGGCTGGGATGAACGTCTCTGTCCCTCTGGCTGGGATGAACGTCTCTGGCCCTCGGCTGGGATGAACGTCTCTGGCCCTCGGTTGGGATGAACGTCTCTGGCCCTCGGCTGGGATGAACGTCTCTGGCCCTCGGCTGGGATGAACGTCTCTGGCCCTCTGGCTGGGATGAACGTCTCTGGCCCTCGGCTGGGATGAACGTCTCTGGCCCTCGGCTGGGATGAACGTCTCTGGTCCTCTGGCTGGGATGAACGTCTCTGGTCCTCTGGCTGGGATGAACGTCTCTGGCCCTCTGGCTGGGATGAACGTCTCTGGCCCTCGGCTGGGATGAACGTCTCTGGTCCTCTGGCTGGGATGAACGTCTCTGGTCCTCTGGCTGGGATGAACGTCTCTGGCCCTCGGCTGGGATGAACGTCTCTGGCCCTCGGCTGGGATGAACGTCTCTGGTCCTCTGGCTGGGATGAACGTCTCTGGTCCTCTGGCTGGAATGAACGTCTCTGGTCCTCTGGCTGGGATGAACGTCTCTGGTCCTCGGCTGGGATGAACGTCTCTGGTCCTCTGGCTGGGATGAACGTCTCTGGCCCTCGGCTGGGATGAACGTCTCTGGCCCTCGGCTGGGATGAACGTCTCTGGTCCCTCTGGCTGGGATGAACGTCTCTGGTCCTCTGGCTGGGATGAATGTCTCTGGTCCTCTG